>NW_020439003.1:626129-648080 GCF_000699045.2 Agrilus planipennis | reverse complement strand
GATATCCATATATTTAAATGGACCTTGTTGGAGCATACGTAATCCTAAAATGTAGCATCGTACTACAGATGGCGTTTACCGCGCCATTTTTGGTATTTTCTAAAACGCGCTGTTAAGACAGCAGGTAAAAGTTGGTCTGTGTTCTGTCGGAGCTGCCTGGGACGCGCTGATGGGATCCAAAAAGATCGAAATCGCGATCCGCGTCTAGCAGTTTCGACAGGATACAGACCACTTCGAATTATTTTATTCTACTATCTCCTATTTTTTAAAAATGTGATGCTTAGTTTAAAAATGTAAACTGCTTTCCATGTTAAGAAATTTAATACTTTTATTGAGATAAATAGCCTATTAATTTACTCCATAAACGAAATAGCTGTTTCATTGGTCATGTCAATATCGGACCCTTGAATCCTAAACTGTACTTATTGTTTTCCGACAGTGAGGGAGTGTCAAAAATTTGATTAAATACTTTGAAAATTGTAATCGCTTGTGCATTTAATCATCACCCATGATATTTCTACTAAACTGCCATTATTAGCATTGAAAATCGAGCCTTGGGAAGTAAAGGTAATGTGTAAACAGAATTTCAAAGGACATCTTTGTACAGTCGCGTCTCATAATTTGAAATGAGCGTTCAAAGCACGCAATCTGGTTTACAAATAAAAAAGCTGCACTCTTATCCACATTTCGACAGAGTAGTTCGTTATTTACATAGACGCCTAAAAGAAACGCAATTCTATACGTACTTAGTTGATGCGGATGACATAAGTATATAATACCTTTTACTTCATTCACTTATAAACACTTGTCGAATGCATCATCCATTTAGCCACTTCTCGATATCATTTACTTGAATGGCTTAATGTGAAGCTATTAACCGAGTTCTTTTAGTTTATTTCAAAAGGAGACACATGCTAGATAAAGATTGAACGAGATAAACACCCCAGTATTAGATCCTAGCAGTTTAAAGACTTTTATGAGTTTTCCCATGAATTCTTTCAAATAGTACGCTAAAACACCTGCCTTTATCGTTCGTTAGTATTCATTGAATGTTAAGTAACTGTGTAAAAGTTTGGTAACATTGCGAGAACAACTTTCTCTTTTAACTCGTTGGCAATTCGACCGACGAAATTGTAATTTAATGAGAGAGATGTGACAAACAACAGGAAAAATCTCTTCGTCGTTATCCATTACCGCAATCGTAATCACACCTCTGCTCTGCTCTGCTCTTCTAGCGACGAGAGTTACCTTTCAAAGTAGAGAAACGGGAGAGAAATCGACGCAACGCGACGACCGTCCTCGCGGAGTAGTAGCGTCGCGTCGCGTCGCGTCATTGAAGTGGAAAGTTCGAGAGAGAGAATATCCCTTGGCTGGTCGGCTGCTCGCATCTCTCCTCCATCTACCTCGTCCCTTATTTATATTCTTACTTTATCCTCGGCAGCACTACCCTTATTATCTTTCGTTGCGAACAGCGTCTTTGTAAATTTCTGGGCCATTTCATGTTCCTGGGGGTAGCTCGCGAGTGTGGGGCTCGTGCGGCGCCCTAAGGGACGCCGCCACCGCTATCTGACAACGTCGAGGACGAACGCAGGACGATAACGACTTCGGCGTATATCAGTGGCGTATCACGTCTTAGACACATTTCTACATACACATGTACATATGTAACTCGATATGAACCGTCCTGATAGGCTGTAAAATTTTTAGCTGTTTTTTTATTCCCAACACGTGTTTGTTATTGGCTGTTAATATTTGAACAGTAAATTGGGTTTGCAGTAACTGATACGTACGCCTTCGCTGCAATTATTAATATAATAAAACATGAGCCATGTTATACCCCCATTAAAACATAAACGTTCTACGTTTAAGACTTTTGATGGAAAAGATACACATATGTAGTATAGATATTTTTACACAGCTTGTTCCTCTATGCGAAATGGAAGATTAATCAGAAGCAATCTTTGTTTACTATAAAATTTCCCCTACTTTTCTTCTACTTCTACACTACGATTTATCAACACTATCAACCTTAACTAATCCCTAACAAATATTAGATTTCTACAGTCGTTCTTATAATCCTCTAATCAATCCTGGCCTATTAACTATGTAATTCTAGCTAGAAATAAACAACAAATTTCAAATGAGTACAATAAACATTTCTAATCTGATTGTGAAATCAGTAGCGTCACATAAAGTTCTTAATTAAATATGTTTTCAATTATTTAAGTGATAACTTATATAGCAAAATAAATAAACTGATTATCCTATTTCACGACTTTAGTTCCTCAGTTCGAGATGCGTCATAATCTAAGATTATTGCACAAATTAATAAAAAGCATTTCGCTGAGTAGTGTTTCCGCCAAGGGGCATCAAAGTTTCCCAAACCGTTTATTTTCCAATTTCAAACACATAACACGGATTCTGACTAATTTTTCTTGCTAAATATCACATTCATTTTGATATATTTTCAATATTTCTCACTGAAAGGCTTTATTATTTATTGGAATTTATAGGAATCGACTCCTCAATCATCAAAATCGATCAAGAATTAATCATACAATATTGGTCAACTCTTTAACGTCTCTTGACGGAAAAATTAATCATTAAATCAAAGTATCTTCATTGATACTCTGCTCATTCCAACATACAGCGATTTCTTTCTTTTTTCTTTTAAAATCATCATCATAATAGAGTTGTGAGTCTTACGACTAGCTGGACACACACCTCCACTCTTATCTATCCTGAGCTAATCTTCGCATTTCCCTAATGAGTAACATTTTTAAAATTTTCAACAGTTATCATCACAACTTAGGACAGTGTAATCGAATTTACTTTTTTGCAGTATACCGCAACGTCCAGATTTTGTGAAGGAACCCATTTAACTGTATGTTAGTCTGTATCTGAAACGCCACTGTTTTGGCGCTTTCTCTTCTTCGTCTTCGAGTTACCCCCCATTTATAGACCTTCATACCTCACCCCACGCACTACTACTCCACCTAAGTTTCGCGATTCAGCGCTGGTGGCTGTAAGGACGCTTTTCTCCCCCGGTCCCCGGATAAGCTTTGACATTTAAGGTTGGCTGTTAGACTGTGACGCCCACACATGTCACATGCCCGCAGGACACTGCGATAGCTCCAGAAAGCGTTCGTTCTCTTTGACGACAGATAACATTGTACGTATTACGTACATCACACACACACTGACATAGACCAACACAAACTTCGATCTCTATAACGAAATACAGATCTTATTGGAAAGCGACTAGAGAAAAATGAAAATATAAAGATTATTCTCTCAATAAACACCATAAAACTCAAAAGAAAATTGCTACGAAAGCTACCCTCAAAAGCCGGAAAAACGTCGGCTTCTGTTTTATAACTAATAAAAGTCTTACAGCCCTACATTGTCTCTGATTTACACACGTACTGGAAGGGAAAGAAACAGAAGGTGTATCAAAAGAAAATTGCCCACACAGTGATTAGAGAAAGCATATATTATTCCTAAAAATTATTACTTAGTTTGTAACTATATCATAAATAAAAAACGGCGAATTTGATTCGATTCGATACTTACCACCAGTTTTCAATATTTTCCCTTCTATCGATGTGTCACGAGCATAAGGAAAATATTCGTTGAAAATTTTTATAATCAATAACACATAAATGATATAAAAAATTTCAAAATGTGATGTTACTTAGGTGTATAAAAGACAACAAATGTGATAATAGTACAATAGATTGTTATGAAAGTTTCACATTGGACAAAAGATAAATATCAACTGCTCTAACAAATAAAATAATTCGAAGTGGTCTATATTCTGCCAGAAACTGCCAGATGCGGATCGCGATTTCGATGTTTTTGGATCACATCAGCGCGTCGCAGACAGCTCCGAGAGAACACAGACCAACCTTTACCTGCTGTCTAACAAAAATTTTAAAAATTTTGAACAATGAAAATGAATTAAGCCTTAGAAAAAGTAATATTTAATAATGAAAACAATAAATTGTAAATGCTGTTCATGAAGTGAAATCAACAATTTTATCTTATTATTAAATTACTGAATTTTGAAAACAAACTTTTACCTTACCGCCCCAAAAGATATGTTTTATCGTGTAATTGTACACATAGTAACATTGTTCGCTTTTAGGATGAAAATATTATTTAATTTATGCAAGACATAAAGATGCATATATGTACATTTCAAACACTAAAAGTAATTGCTCGAATGTGTATGAGAGCATATTTCGCTTTACGACATGAGCATTTCCACGTCCTATAATAGTTTATTCGAAGCACACATTCATACAATCGCTGTACAAAGAAACATTAATTAAATTTTAGAAAGGAGTGTTCTTTATTAACCAAGCCTAATTGCTATATATATGATTTAGATAGATTTTCAGTACATGGTAACAAAACTGCTACAATTTAAGTGTTTTGAAGCGTTTTCTACTGTTCTGATGTTCGAAAATAATATATATTCCTACCTAGTACTACAGATGCACCGGATAGTGATTTTACCGGGTACCCTGCATAAACCACTACAATTAACGGCTATGTCTTCGCTTTGTCGGACTTAACATTAAATACCACCTTCACCAACGTCCAACATCACATTAAGTCCCATTTGAAAAATCGTCTAAATCAAATCACTAAATCAAACAAATTTTGATTCATGATTGGTGGATTTTTAACGAGAGGGTTGAAGTGAAACCGTTGAAACGAGGCTGTTTATAAACATTAAAAGTCTGAAAGATAACAAAATCATACTAATAAGTAAGTTATCATTAATCAAAACCTGATATTCCAACAAGCGACAGACATTAGGCCGTATTTATTAAAGTAAAAGGTAGAAGTGAAAGATTTTGCTACAATTATTATAATAAATTATAAAAGGTACAGATTAGCCGCTACGGATTTCAACAAACTAGTTGAACTTGCATTTTGCAATCAACGTGTGTATGTTTCGTGACAGCTGTTTATTTTATTCGTTTAATACATCCCTGATTTACTTGCGCAGTATTGACAGTTAATAAATTAAAAATTGTTCGCACAATAACGCAGAAATATTTTCTGTACAGGTGACAAGGCTGCTCCACGTGTTTCGGGATACACGCCAGGAAAGTGGTCCATCAAATACACGACTATCTCCTCCTCAAATCTTAATAAGGTTTTTAAATCTGATTCTCGTAGTGTACGTCTTGGTTTGTAGTATTTTCTTTTACTTATATGCACCATATCAGCCATAACAAGCACAACACTGGTATCACACAACCAAAGATTACTTATAGAAGTCCTTTCAAATAGATTTTAACACAAAAACTGTCCTACAAATACATAAATTTTTATGATACAAGCTGTGCGATGCCTGGGCAGCTACTGAAAAGTTGAAAAGAGTGAGAAAAATTGTTGTAAACCTGAATTCCTCTTTTTAGAAACAAATCCTTTAGTTTTTGAGCAGATCCAATACAATCTTAATTAATAATTTTCATTAGATAGATTTTTGTTATGATCATCATCATCATCGTAAAGTCGTCAGTCCTAAGACTGGTTAGACATGCACCTCCACTCTTTCCTATCTCGCGCTAATCTTCGCATTTCCTTAAAACTAGAACATCCCACATCCTTAACTATTTGCGAACAGTAATCTAATCTAGGTCTACCTCTACCCCTCCTAATTCCCGTTTCTGCCTTTAATATGTCTCTGACTAGACCTTCATGCCTGAGAAGGTGTCCTACTAACCTATCTCGCCTACTTCTTAATGACTTCCATAGAGTCCTCTGTTCTCTTACTCTTTCTAATACCTCTTTTCGTTATGGATACTTATTAAATTATTATTGCTGGTGTTAGCTTTTTCTTTCTTCTCTGGTAGAATTACCCGACATTGACGAGTACACGGCGCTATCCTAAAAAAATGCCGGATCCGCCGGTACCAGATCAAAACTGGGTACACTGCCAATCTCTACCTACTGCATATTTGCAAGAATATTTGTACCGTTAGTAGGTTACGAATTAAAATCTCCGTGAGAAAAAAAATCAGCTATTGAATATGCATCGTAAGCTCAGTCGCAGCATCCAAAAGCACAGTGTTACACACACACACACACACTGTACCTATAATAGTTCAATTCATGCTAATAAATATTCTGTCGGGCCGATTGCATAGAAGAAAATGCATACAGGTATGCAAAAGTGTATTGTTGCACTTCTGTTAAGAAGGGTTGCCGGGTCTGTATGTACATATATATATATATATGTCGTATGCGTAAAGGGAAATTTCTGTTATGTAGAAGACAGCGGCTCAAGACTGTTATAATGCCGAGGGGCGACGTATCAAAATATCGCCAAGGGTGGGCGACAACGCATAATCAACTCAGAAGGATGAAGTATACCGTAAACGTTTTTCTTTCTCGGAGTAAACTGGAGAATATATATAACCTTTCTGCGACTTCTTTGAAATCTCTATTTTATTTTTAATTTTTTTATTTTTATTATTACCTAGCAGAAGTAATAATGTGAATCTAAAAACAGAATATTCGTAGTAGATGGCTGTTTTAACTGTAGTTAACATCCCACAGGAATAATTTGGAAATTTCAAGTAAAAACCTGCCACACTGCATATAACCAAAACCGAAATCTAAAAGTTCAAACCCAGAGTACGTTTTAAGAAAAATGTCGTAAAAATCAGTTTAGTGAGTTGCGAGTAAATTAACTTTTGATTTGTGTCACTTTTCTATAGCGATACATTAATTTTCACGTCAAATTTCTATTTTGGATAAAATTAAGGGTAGGTAAACGTCACGTCTATATGATTTGGTCTTCAATATATTAAGAGATACCGAGTGTGTACATATTTTTGATTTTTGAAACTTAAACTCAAAAATTAATATTATGTACCTAATAGGTAATCGAGAAGACTACTTTAAAAATAATAAATTTTCAAATTGTACACAAATTTTGAATAAGGCTCATTACACTGCACTCAGGAATATTTCAAATATTGTTCTCCGATTGTTATATATATATATAGAGACAAGGACGTTTTTTATCCTTTGAAAGCAAATATTTCGTTGATGGGGAACTAAAAAAATAAAGTGGTACTTATTATGCATTTTTGTCGCATTTTAGCAGACAAACAATAAAGACACTCTCTACTCAATTTGCCAAGTGACATAATTTGAGTACCCATTTCACTTTAAAAGTGAGATTCAAACAATTATTTATACAAAATCCTTTATGATTTACATTTCCCTTTATCGCCTAGACTCCAAATTTTCATTAAGAAAAGTATCTATCTTTTTGCTAAGAATTAAATTGTTATATGAGGGTAGTTCTAACTTGAAAATAACGTTTCCAAGGAATTCTTTATAGACGTGTTCTTGAGCTTTTTTCGTTTCGGACAAATTCATTTCACGAACAAAGCTGGCATCATGGCGTCGAAAATCCGTTTAACCCTCGTTCGTTTGCATTATTAATAGTCCGAGAAGGTCCATCAAAGAGAGCCGAGATGACCTAATGGTCGCCGTTGATCCTCGTCGTCCTTCCTCCCTTCCGTATCCTGCGGGCGTCAAAATAACACTGGGCGGAGCATGGACCACTATTTACGTCACCCCAAGGATTATAGCCCCGGGTCCGTCGCCCCCAACTCGCATACATCTTTCGTATCGGATCCCCGGTGACCTCGCAGATAAATTTGGAAAAGCAGGGATGTCTCCTTGCAAGAGGCCATACATTATGCGTAGAGGAGATATCGAAAGCTCCATAAAAAAAACTTTCTCTGTGCCGACCGGGGAAGTAAGTAGAAAAACTTCCACTTCCATCCAAGGGTGAATGATAAGGGTAGTTGAACAAGACAGATCAATTCGCGAAGGGCTTCACGTTATATCGGAAAAATCTTAATGGATTCTTGGAAGGAGAAACGGGAACTTATAATAAAAGAACTTTTTTCTTTGTACATGAAACGTTCCTCGAAAAAATAAAAATATATAATGTACACCTACGTAATAAAACGTCTACATCTATATATTGGACAGGAAATAGTGAGTATTATTTACTACATATAATAATTTTTTCACAATCAAATGAGTGTTTTGTTGGAAAAATGAGGCATTTTGGAACGCTCAATTCGAATTTTCACGCCTATTAATCGACATACGAGGGTTATTTGATAAGTCAACAGATGAAGGTCTAAAGGCCGTCAACAGTTGCCATTGTTTTTTAACGTCCACATCCAGGACCTCTGAAAAAGCTCGCAACTCGTTAGTAAAGCATTAGGAAGCACTCTCCAACCGACGACGGACTATAGACCCGAATTAAGAGAACATCAGTTCACCAACTGGCCGCGAAAGCCTTTACCAATTTATAAGATTGAAAGCTTTTGCAAATGATGTAAAGCTTCTAGAAGCAAGCCACTGCGACAAAATAGTATATTACTCACCATGAGAAGAAAGTACAGAATTCTTTCTCTGCTGTGAATTGTTGCCCCATTCAAAGGCTAACTTTTTTACCAAGGTACTTTCTATATGATTTTTTTACCATATACTTCTGACGAAAGTAGGTACGATGAGTTTTCCTGATTTTAGAAGCGAAAACTCAACATAACCTTCCAGGTAAGAAATCGCATTTACTGCATGTTTATTAGGAAAATTTTTAACGTCCTTCGCGTGGAAATTGTGTCAATTTAATAAAGAGTAAAGGCGATTTCTTATCTAGGAGGTAATGCTGCGGTTTCGTCCTTGAAATCAGGAAAAACATGCTACTTTCGATAGGGATAGTATAAAGATGTATTACTTGAATGTTTTAGGCATTTTTCAATCAGGTAGTTTTTCAAAAGCTCCTAAAACTAAGTGTGTTATGAACCATGTTTCCTAATTTTTATTGATCAGATTAAAATTATAAATACTTTGATTATATTGTGATGATCATGTAATATTGTAAGAAACTAAAGTAATGTTCGTAATATAATTTCATAATCTATTTGTTTCCGGTATCCGCTGATGTTTGAGAAAATCGAGGTCTAAATATCTGCATAGAAGGAACATAATATCTACGGATCTGAAATTGGGATTTCCAAGTGAAGTGTTCGCAGATGTGAAACGGGCATACATGCATGCTTTTATACAAATGTCACGTCAACTTTATAACCAAAACACTCGACACATCTAGTCCCTACAACGCAACGCAAGGACTATAAGGAGTACCTACTGCTTTCCGATTCGCAGTTGCAACCGCCATATGCAAATGTTGTATTAACCAAATTATATACTCGTGGTGCGCATATTTAATTCTAAAGCAAAGCCCTAGGACTGTGATCGTACATAATGGCCCGTAGTCTCGCTTAATTCACGTTCTATACTTTATCTCGAGCAACATCTGTGCACGCCCGACCGCGGGTCCTAATCACGGCATTCGAAAGCCCTCTTTTTTGCCACCGATTCCTACTTTGAATATCCAGGTACACAGCTGGATCGGACGAATGCTACCTTGTATGCAAATGCTATCAAAAATGTGACTGTTACATAATGTGCGGCCAGCAGAACGGCATAACTCTTTCCTCAATTTTACCTGGGAACGTGAATAGATTTGAACCTTCGGTAGTAAAATGTCATTATTTGTCTTGCCTACGATTCGATTCAAACACAGCGGCTTCTATCATCGTAGTAAAACACGAACAAACTGGTCTAAAAGCTGCGTCAACATAAAAAATATTTCAGTTTATATTTTTTAATTAATACAAACTCCTGTAATACTTCACATTAAATATCAACTCATAATTAGCTTCAAGGTAATCGAGTAGATCTCTGAGAATTAAGGTGGATCTAACTTTTAGATCATCAACAAAAGGTCGTCAATCTTAAGACTGGTTGGACACGCACCTCTATTCTTTCCTATCCTGAGATAATCTTCGCCTTTCCTCAAAACTATTAGAACTATTAGAATAACTTCCATAGAGTCCTCTGTTCTCCTATTCTTTCCAATACCTCTTTATTTCTAATCTTCTCTATCCTCATCATTCGCCTGTAACACCACATTTCGAACGCTTTTAATCTTTTCTTTTCTTGCGCGCTCACCGTCCATGTTTCGTACCCGTTCAACGCTGTGCTCCAAACATACACCTTTAATAATCTTTTTCGAATTTCTATATTAATCGTTCGCTAGCATAGAAGTGACTTCTTTTTATTGAGGGCGACACGACCCTGCGCTATCCTCTGCTTTATATCCCTATTACTCCTCCCGTCCTGACTTATCGGACTTCCTAGATACCTAAAGTCAGGCATTGCTTCTAATTTTTCGTCTCCTATATTTATACTCGCTAACGTTTAGATATTGATCATAAAATATTCAAAAATTCCTTCTTGGTAGATAGTTTCTCGCACATTAGAAAATTTGAAACCATATTCGAAATTTTCCGTAGTTTACCTTTGTATCCAATATGACTGCGGTGTAATAAACTAAACTGCTGTAATTAGTCAATTCGCATAGAGTATAAAACATTTTCCCGGCTTATCCTTGTCGTAATTATCGTGTTTGCTCTAAGGACATCTAGGCAAATTTTTGTAACGTTGCTGTTTATAATCCATAAAAAGGATGTACAATTTTTCGATTTAATAATTTTTTGTAGGTACAATTCTCAAGCATTCTGCCAACTACCACTGACATATCTGCTAGTGTTACCGCTTTTTAAGCAAAAATCGGTAGCCAAAATACAAACTCGTAGCCTAATGCGTACTATTTTTGTGAGTAAATTATGCGAATTTTGACAATCTGTAGCTTCTAAACTGATTGTAATAGAGTGCTGGGGAAATAAAACTCCGAAACCTTGAAATTTCTCGATCCCATATCAGAAACATTCAAAAGTCTAAAACAATATAATTTTTAAAGTACTCAAGTGAGACATTTCCGCCCTGCTACATGAGAACCTCAGCATTCTATCATTGACGCTCACCCTCCAGATAGATCGCAACAGAATTTTCTATTAAACTAACTCGAGCAATATGTTTGCTGGCGGTAGAACAGTCGCGGATGCTTTATACAGACACACATATGCACATACACACGCAGACATATACAAGATGGGTGTACGGGTACACAATGACATACAAACAGAAGGCAGGCTCGTCTCTGCAGTCTAATTAGCAGCGACATCGTGCAGGGAAACGTACTCCGCCTCCGACTTATATTCCTGCTGGGAGTCAACACGAACAACGGCCTTTGTCTCGTTATAATGCATGAAATCTATACATGCACTACAACTACTACTGCTACTGGTAGTGGTGGTGGTGGTGGTAGTGGTGTTGGTGTTCGTCGTGAATCTATCTATGTAGTTGCCTCAACATGGTACGTTGCGATGCTGCAGAAACATGCCCACTCTCTTGCAACGCAAGGGCCTCCGACGATCCTTCGAATGCACTGGAGGATAATTATGACAGCTTATGACATACATACCATTAATACATCTCACGCTCGCATAAGGGTATTTTGTTCTGCAATCCTGCTTTGGATAAAACGAACAAACGCATATCATCTTAGCGGAATCGGAAATATGCAAAACAAGTAATAATCAAAAAGGATAATCGGGTATTATTATTTGATTAGCCCCAAAATATATAAAGATACAGCATGGGATTACCTACTACCGTTGATTAGAAGAAGCATATGTTCTGATAAATATAATAATTTGTAGGTATAGGAATGTTATGTGGGGTATAAGGATTATGCATTATAAACATTATCCTTGTTCACAGTAGAAATGTCAGAAGAAGAAGTTCCAACTGGACTACATTGATGAAAAATTAATTCAGTTACTTATCTATTGAAGAAAAAAGTAAAAATGTTGGAGATTAAAGTACAGTCGATGATGGATTTCTTTTATGATACATAGTCACATAAAACTTTTATTTATGTATTTGTTTTTCATCCCATATGAGCCACCCATATGCATTAGCGTTTGATTACCAATCAAAACTGTATATAAAGTTATGATGTTCTATTCCATTAAGATTTGCAGATAAATGAACCACAAGAGAACTCGAGCGAATGAACAAACAAAATCACAATTTGTTATTCCCTACACCTTAAATCAATATTTGCTTGTACAATTGTCGACACTTTAGTTGGATTTTTGTTTCATTGTCTGTGTTTGTCACCTAAAAGTTTAAACTCAAAACATCATCAAGAATTTTAGTAAACTCATTGCTAATATTATACATATATCAACAACCTCTTCGCTAATTTCATAATATTTCTAATATATCGATGAAACTGAAGTTGGAAAATCTTATCGGAAATTGAAATCCTTCTGACAACATTGAACTTCCAAAACTTTTTTAATCTTAAAAGTTTCAATATTGTGGCAATAACAAACTAACAAATCGATAAGTAGGTTGCAGTTCGAAATAAAACTTCTTTGGCCGTTTCAGAAAGGAGGAAAAACAATAAAAACAAAAGGAGTTTCCATTCGCCCGTAGCTATGTAGCTATAGTTATCCTGTGATAGCGTGCTTGCTTGATGGAATGGCAACGTCACAGCATTGGCTTCGACATCCGGTGCGGGAGACAGAGGCAGAGAGCATAGCAGGGCAATAAGTGGGCGTTCATGCGTGTTGCCATGATGTAGTAGGTGTATTGATCTACGTGTGAAGTCATCCATCAATGTATCCGAAGCCTCAGGCCCAGGAGACGCTGCTCCAGCGGCCCTGGTCGCTGAGTAACGCGCGCGTCGGCGTCCACGTCTGCTTCTCACTTGGACCACCCGATCGTTCGGCGACAAAAGACCCCATTAGCCGTGCAACATCGTCGGCGAAGAGGAAATAACATCGAACGCACTACAACTCTCCTCCGCACCTTCTTCATCATCTTATTATTATTATTATTATCGACAACGCATAAAGGACAATCCTATATCCTTTATAGTCACTCCTTTTTCGTAGAGCGTACGCCAAACAACCCCCTTTTGCAAAATTCAGAATTTATGTACCTACAAACTAATCAATAACAATCTATGGGGCCTGAACAATTTTAAACCTCCATTTTTTTTAATCATAGTTTTTAAGGATGCACTTGGCGATTTTCAAGGATACGACCAACATGACCGTTAGTTTGGAATAATCAATAGAAACAGAAAAAATCCATTAAAGATAAGTAAAAGAGCCAACCAAAGTGACATAATAAATGTAGCATTCCCAACACGCAGGGTAAACTTATTGGAGAATCCTTGAACTTTGTCGCATAAGTGTATGCTTTACTAGAAGCAGAATCAGACTTACAATTAGTAAGAAGTTTAAAATTATCCTGTTCGAATAAGAATTAATGTAAACCATATATGGTTCTCGATTGGTTGGACCCTGATGGCTTATCAATTCCTTGCCTTACAGTTTTTCCAACATTTTCCTCCAATTGGCTTTGATACCTACTTAAAATTCAAACTTTTTATGTTCTAAACATAAGCTCATATATATCGTCGTTAAGAATCGAATGCTAATGCGTTCCAGCAGCCAATTTGGCACTGCTCATCATCACCACGAACTATACATTTTACGATACGGTAGGTGCTACAGAGCTTTCAGCAAATCCGAGCCTCTAGGACTTCTTCCTGTGCCGATAAGAATGATATTGAGGCGTCGGCGTCGTTAAGAACCTTTCTTGTGCGGCCCTCCGGCAAACTTATCGTTGTTTATTCTCTCTCTCTCTATAACCTTTATCTTTCAAGCCACGACATCCTCTAACTAAATCGACTATGATGGCAAAATTGTTACTTAACAGCAAACCATTCTTCCAAACTGATAAGTATGAGGGTATAGTCTGCGTGATATTTGCATCTAAAATAACTTTTTAAAAATTCAAACGTAAACCTTATGTTTGGAAAAAAGTACAAATCGTTCTTTGGAAAGCCGTAAACACTATTCCTGAATTAATAAACTTCTTTTACACTTTTTTGTGAAGCCTAGACGTTAGAAAAAGCAAAATAATCTACTAGTTTTGGTTACAAATGCGTAAAAGCCTGAGTTTTATGGTTGATAAGTCCTAATACTTCCTAGTACAATCAAATAGTCAAACTTCAAGTCATCATAAAATAAATGTTTCGTCAATACTACTCAAATTTTGAAAAATGTATTTTTTTTGTTTTATTCTGAAATCAACTCCATCAATCGTTAGTATGGAAAATCCTAAATTGTACAAATCAGTGGTGGCTTTCTAATAAGACCAAGTGAACAATTACACCCTCTAGAATTTTTAACCAAAGTAAACCAAACAGGGCGACTGAGTGTGAAGGCTAAAAATAAACTCAATAGATCAGTGATGCATTCAGTCATCAGCATTACATTAGAGGTGGAAACAACTGTACTTGGAGAATTTTCAATGCCAGATGATACCTAGCAATTGAGCAAGTGGTTTAGTTTGCTCAAAACCTACGGCAACATATACTGTACCGTCGCAAAATTAATTCCGTCGCTATTTTTAATAGAAAATGCGTTTTTGCAGTTAACGCAGGATATGAAGAATTTGCAGTGGGAAGAGTAGCCGTTTGTATCAACTAATTTGGATATATCCATCCCTTATGTGAATCACCCTGAGCCGCCACTGTACAAAAGTGATATGGTGGTAAAACGCCTAAAAATTCAAGACTGTTCGGGCTTTTACAGGTGAAACGTATTAATAAAGGTGTATAAGCCCAATTTTTGTTTCGTTATCAGTTTCCTACAATAACTTGCTTATTAGGTAGGTACCTAGCTGTAGTATAGTGTATAGTCTATAGTGCATTAAATTTATGAGCACATATTTGGGTACACATAAAGTTTACGAAAGTAATAAGGAAGGCTGTTCATCGTGCAATGTGCAGCTCGGGGGATTTTAATGAAGCGAAAGCAAATATTATGGGTAAACAGGGTTGCTTCTGGGGCGTGGTAGCGGTTTTCTAAGCACGAGGTACCTTTGCAACAAACAACAAGCTGACAACGCATGTACTACATACATGCAGTAGGTACGCATAAATTGTAGGTACCTAGTAGCCGTCGCTCGCCTAAAGGACATTCAGGACACGCAGTGATTTATAGCTTGACCGCTGGCCTCTCCTGTTAACTGTCCGTTGATTAGCCGACTATAGACTCGTGCTGAGCATGACCGGGTAACTACACTCACTCACTGACCGTTCTTTACTCCTTATTAAACAGCAAACTGGTTTTTACTGAATATAACATAGCTATAAGTACGTCAACGCGTGCAGTATTTGAGTTTAATTACGCGTATTCCCAAATATGGAACACTCAACTAAACTTTCCCCAGAGGAGTTTAATTGAATGATGATGTAACGGAATTGTTACAATGGGGGTTCAGGTACATACCGAGGGGATGACGAAATTCCCCTTTGAAGTAAAGAAAGTAAAGTTGAGCTAATCTTCGCATTTCCCTGAAACTGGAACATCCCACATCCTTAACTACTTGCAAACAGTAATTTAATCTAGGTCTACCTCTACCCTTCTTAATTCCTGTTTCTACCTTTAATATGTCTCCGACTAGACATTCGTGCCTGAGAAGGTGTCTTATCGACCTATCTCGCCTATTTTTTTATTGACTTCAATGGAGTCCTCTGTTTTCCTATTCTTACTAATACCTTTTCATTTCTAACCTTCTCTATCCACGGTATCCTCATCATTTGCCGGTAACACCTCATTTTGAACGTTTCTAACCTTTTCTTCTCTGTCGCGCCCACCGTCTATGTTTCGCACCCGTACAGCGCCGCGCTCCTTCATACACCTTTAACAATCTTTTTCGAATTAATCGTTAGTGAGCATAGAGGTGACCTCTACTTATTGAAGACGACTCGACCCTGCGACACCAAAAATTACAATATTTATACGCATATTTGTAATGGATCTTTAGAAAAGGACATGTTCAATTAAAGCTCATGGATATAATTCAATAAGACAATATCTATCTATTAATTCGGCTAATTAGTACTTTGGTCCAACTGGTAGAATTTTTCACGATTGAGGAAGTGAATACCTATTGCGAATTTCGCCGTGTATCATGACTGATGTTTGCTTGAACACCTACTCTGTTCTTCTAATACTGTAGATTTTTGCACCTGCCCATCAACTGTTTTAATATAGGCCCCTGAAGGTAAACTTTTTCAGGTTGTAAATCGTTTGAATTGCTGTTTAGTGATGATGATGAAATTTTCTTTTTAAGTATCAGCAAACCTCACATAAATTGATACGATCTAGAACACGTAGACTTGATTCTCATTTGTATACCTATTTTGTACTTTTCGATGAGGTAGACCCTATATCATGAGTAATCGTACAGATTTATCTTATGTGTTTCGTTCAGATGAGACATGCATTTAGAATATATTTACCGTTGTTTCGTAACGACTCTTACGTAGTAAAGATTTAAAGTTACGTAGCCGAAATAAGGTTCTGTCTAAAACTGCTGAGAGATAGAAGATAGGAGCAATGAATAAGCAAGCTAACGAACTTTCCTTTCTTTTGCACATAAAATGTTCGCTAATTATGAATGAGCGGAATCGAGCTTCTCGTCGCGAGGCAAAAAGTGTAGTAGTAGAGCTAGGTCAGGGCCCCGACGCCGCCCAACTTCTTTTTCTTCTTCGCGCGCTCCTTTTTCGAAAAAAAAAAAAAAGAAGACCGTCTCGTCGACGCGATTGCAACCAAGCCCGAGCTCGTGGGAACGTGCTGAAGGTACCTTCTAGTTCGCGGGGTGCAAGCCGCCGTCTCAGCCGTGGGTCGGTCGACTACGACGCTAAATTACTGTTTAAAATTCCAACTTTGTTTTAGTGCCCGAGAAATCCAGTTAAAAATGCCGCCTCTGCCGACGCCAAGAGCGGCATCATCGCTCAGCTGACTCGCACGCTCCGCGTGTTGACGTCACGTGAACCCCCCCGCCTTATTTACAATGGTAATTTTTACACTTTCGCTTTCTTCGCTCGATTCAAAAGCGGCAGACTGATAACAGACAGTTTATAACCAACTTGCAGTTGAAACTTAATTAATGTATTTTATTGCAACCCTCTTTCATCGACGAAAGTTTTAAACTTGCTTTGAGCTGCTTTTAATATTTCTTATACCACAAAAAAGTTTCCATCGTTCTAAAAGAAAAGACATCTGCCTTTACATGAACAATTATAAAATAATTAAACATTATACCTTTTTATTGACTACCTATGTAACTTTTAATGAAGCTATAATGTGGTAAAGCAATTGTTGCCAAGTGGATTATCATTAAGAAGTAGATATTGCGAAAATAGAATTACAAGTTTTATCCAACTGATATGCGATACTCATTTATCTATTTGAATATGAAAATAATTTCCACTTTCACTATCAAGTGAATGTTTTAGTAACTAATTAATAAAAATTTTTGGTATGTGGACTTGTATTATTTTGAATTAGACTACAGTGTAAGCTGTGGCATAATAGCTATTACAATGAATAAAGGGAAGGATGCTGCTCCAGAGTTCTGAATCAGATTATCAATTTCAGGTCATCCTAAAGGCTTCTTCCTTGAGAATAGCTTAGGCTTGATAGAGAATTATAGTTTATTGTATTTAATTAAATAATTAGTACGTATAAAGCGTGGCTCTGTACGGATGCGAAACATGGACGGTAAGGGCGGCTGACAAGAAAAGGTTAGAAGCGTTTGAAAAGTGGTATTACGGGCGAATGAGGAAGATACTGTGGATAGAGAAGGTTAGAAATGAGGAGGTATTAGAAAGAATAGGAGAACTGAGGTCACTATGAATGTCAACAAGAGATAGGTTAGTCTTCTCATTTTCTCAGACATGAAGGGCTAGTTATAATAATTATAACTAGGAGTTAAGAGAAGTACAGGTAGACCTAGATTAGATTACTGATCACAAATGGTTAAGGATGTGGGATGATCTAATTTTAGGGAAATTCGAAGATTAGCTCAGAATAGGAAAAAATGAAGAGACGTGTCCAACCAGTCTTACGGCGGACGACCTTCTGATGATGAATCAGTTTTCCACTTTTGAAGAAAATTGCTTAAACTTTAATATACTTCTAAACGTAATATTGACGGACGCTTTCTGCTATCAAACCAAGCCGTTGGGACTAAACTCACGACCTCTGACCTACTCCTGTAGGTATAAATTTTAAAATTATTATTTACAAATCTCATTTTTCTTTCCAATTGTTACTTTATAAATTCTAAATGTCCATAGTTTAAGTTTAATACCCATTTTCATATGACAATTCAAACCGCGTTCCTTTTGCAACCCTTCGTTGTATCACTGATGTAGGTACCTATCTACCGACGCATGCCAGCCACGTCTTTTTATTTCCACTGGAATAAAACGGGAAATAAAAATATATACAGCGTAACCTTTGGCCCCCAAGCAGGGCGGTTGAGCGTCGTACCCTTTTTTTACGTGGGCAACCCCTAATCTTACAAGCTGGCCAGTGTCCGGCACGCATGCGCTCCTCTCTTAGATCGATACCGAACACATTATGCAGGAAAGCGGACGCAGCCATTGGTCGGGCGGAGCCTCAGCATCCCGGTAATTACCATGGACCACTGCCGCCCGATCCCGCCACCCCCCCGAACCTACACACGCTCTTTGCCACCCCCTTACGCTCTCACATACGCGCTTGTGAGTGCCCTCAATTGTATTCACCTCCAGCGTTGTCGGTTTTCATGAAAATACCTCGCATTCCCCTTATTTCTAATATGCCCATGGAATCGGAGCCTCACGGGTTTCTAAAACTAACTATTGTAGAGTCACCACGCATCCAACTTTGGTAATTATCAACTTTATCTATTAGTGATCGTGAATGTTGAACTTGACTTTTTAATTCTTAGCGCAAAAATTCTTATTAGTTAAATGTTACTTTCGACCGCACATTTATTGTGTATTACCAGTTAGCACAAGCTTACAGCTTCACCTGAAGTTAATACATTCTTATTTATCTGAGTATTTATACGATGATTATTAATAAAATCTTATTGTAAGTAAAACATTTATTGACTTTAAAACAGCTTAATGTAATCCCTCCTCAGCATATGTTAAGAATCCTAGAACTGAAGCTTTTAACTTTTCCTTAATCTTACGGAAGTTCTACTCATATAAATAGATACATATAAAGAAAAGCCGCCACAGGAAGCGCCTCCCTGTCTGTCTGTGTGTTATCATAAAATATAAGAAGCAGTGGAAGATTTTAATATTGTTTTGACTGTTACTGGTCTATCGTCTATCCTGTAGGTTTGATTGACCATTTTATGACAAATCCCGAAGAAAGCGTCAACCGACAATAGCAAAAGCTTAAAGTTTAAATTAGGTATATCTAAATCTTCAATGGTTTCTGAAACGTTTCATCATCATTATTCCTCTTGTGCTGCACGCCTGTTACCAGAAAGCGAATGTGTCTCTTATTATGCATAACTGTACGAACTTAGCGCCTAATCTAAAAGATATTTAATTGATAACGTAATTCATTTGTCAAAATGACCGTAAAAGGTCACTCAGTTACTTCTATTAATTGAATAACGTGTTTAATTTTATGACCATTTTGTGACTTAGATTTTGTATTTAAGTCATCAAAGAGGGAGGGAGCAAGGTGGACCCAAGTCTCCCTTCACTGGAGTAGTCCCACAACTTTCAACACAGTTGTCAATGAAATCTTGATGAGAAAAAATGAACCACATAAATGCTTGATCCCCGTCAACCATATGTATATTGGTGACGCAACAAATGTACCTACCGAATATGTTAGTGTAGCCATTATGCGCCCCCTAAGAGAACAAAAAACTTTAGTGCTGTAGCGCCCTTAAGAGATGCTTGACTTTGTCCCTTCTGAGTATTTTTGTTTATCTTTTTGATAACATAGTCATTGCATATGTTCCCTTTCCTTATCCCAATTCGGTATATGTGTCTATCAATCCTTTTTAGGTGAAGTACTACCCATAGTACGTGACCCATTTTTTACAATTTTTGCTCCCTTCGCCCTCGATGACTACCCGTAGTATATGTCAAGATTTTCTTCCCCCTCTAGTTTCCCCCTATGGTTTTAAATCATTTTTTGCAACCAGAAAGTTTTGAATATAGCTTGAAAATGTACGAGATTTCCCTAAAGGATATTAACCACGTGACTAAAACCTAAGCCCCCGCCTGTGTACCATGCGTGATATTTTTGAAGACCCCCTAACCCCATGACGGGTGACGTAGTATGGGTATGTTCCCTAAGTTAGTATGGCAAAAAGGATATTTTGTGGATTGGCAACAGCGTAACTGTGGAGTCTACAGCAGTGATGATGAATAATCACCATCCAACGACAGCAGCGAATCGTTTTCTTTACAAAACTGAATACGGCCAAGTGATTAATTAGTCTGCGAGGTGGAAAGAGTAATAGGAGAGGGCGAGCATGTGAATATATGCGTATTATACAGGTACGTGTCAGCAAAAGCACACCCCTAAATACACACACACACACACCCACACTACATAGAATATGAACGCAAGAACGCGTACATAGGAGATTGGAGGTTTCCAATAATAAATAGCTCATCACGTTAAAGCTTGTTGGCAAAAGCGAGACTAAGCTTCCGGAGACCCAGTGAAAAGGAGTGCATGAGGTGACGGCTTTCTTATTCTGATGGGATGAGGCGGAAGGCACCGTGGTGATGAGATTAATGTAAAACTGAACTTTGTCATCATTATCATCGGATTAGACTTCATCCAACATGCACGGGAACATTACCTTAATTACCTGCCTATTCCGATTTCGAATTAGTAAGTGATAAACTTAAAGCTTCTTTGCAACAGTTACGTTTCTGAACCAAGACTAAAAGCTTAATATTTAATTATATATATATATTTTATTATATTTTCTTTTCTCGGTGCATTCACAAACTTATTATTAATAGCTAAAATACCTATCAGAAAGTAGGTATGAGAAATAAAATGGCANTCTTCATTATGTGCTATAAATACTGACATCAATTTCAAAAAAATACCTATCAGAAAGTAGGTATGAGAAATAAAATGGCATAATTTTTTCCAAAAAAATGCGCAGAATTTCCTTTAAGTATTTTCATTTTAAGTTTCTTACACCACTGAGAACCACTTTAACCCGCTGTTAGAAAAATCTAAAGATTTGTATTTTCGTCTATAGTTTTCTGAAAAAAATTCGTAAAATATGGCTTCGCATCCGTAACTGCTTGGATATCTAAATAATTTATACGTTTATTTGTGTAATTGTTTAACGAAAAATATATTAATTTATCTGACAAAAGGTTTGGTATACAATTTAAATAAATAACGCAATATAAATAAAACGTAATGATTGTTTATAATACAAATTCGTAATGTTAGATTAAATCTAACACAGGCGACCAAGTACTGGATAAAACATAGCGAATTAGCTCCCGCGGGTTAAACAGAAATAACCCTAATTTATTGTGTTAATCGCTATACTTGATGGAGACTTTAATTTGTCTTTGATACATCAATATTAAGTACCTATATCACACACCAAACATAATGGACATAAATCAAATAAGGAATTAAAATCGTCGCGTCTGTATATCAAGTAACTAAAACTATACTAACTCCTAAAATCTGAATTAGACAGAACAAAACCCGACGATTTTTACCAATATAAAAATACTTTCTTCACATCAAATGAACATAACCACTTAATAGAAGAAACGTATAATAATTTAAGCGGAAAAAGAAGCAAAAATCAAAAACTAACGTTGCTTAAATCATTGTAAGTTAATAAATACGAGGGTGGATTGATAAGTTTCCGGCCTGACCAAGAAAAACAAGGTTTTTAAAAATTTTTTTTTTTTATTTCTCAACATAATCTCCTCCAAGGCTGATACATTTCTCATAGCGGTGTTCCAGTCTATTAATGCCATCTCTATAGACTGATTCGTCAAGCTCCTCAAAATAACCATTTACAGCTTCGATTACT
>NW_020439003.1:622200-625292 GCF_000699045.2 Agrilus planipennis | reverse complement strand
GACTATTTACTTAAATTCAGTCTTTTTATCCAAAAAGTTTTTATTATTAATAACCAATTGACATGTTTGTGGTGCAGTCATTTTAATTAAATGATGACCGTATATGTATATTGGTAAAATACCAATACATATTGTTTTTATAGGGACCAAACATAAAAGTTTTACGTAAGTATACCTAACACGCTTATCGAAAATTCTACAAATGATAGAATGCAAAACTATATTTAGAAAATATAATATATAGATCTCGAGAAAAACTTTTATATATAACTGATAGCTGACCAAGCTACAATATTTTAGGCTAAAAGTAGCTATCCATGTTTTGATGCATTAAGAAATCACAAGACAATTTTGTATTACTTAAGAATGAAAATAATCTTTAATTAATCGTCCACTTAAAAACCATTCCTTATTTTTTATTTACATGGCCAATGTTCGGTATGCCTATTATATCAAAAGTATATTATATTTGGTATACAACTGTCACTTTTGGAGTTGTATTGAAAAGTAGGAAACAAAATGTGATATCCCTTGAATAAACTACGTGTAATCAAATTATTTGATAACTGAATTTTAACGAAAATAATATCTCAAAGCGCCATATTTAATTTTTAATAGTAACAGCCAAAAGAAGACCCTGTAGATAAGACAACGAAGTGTTTTGTATTTCTATCGAGTAAATTTACTCAAAGTTCAACTGTGCAATGTATGGTTTTATTCATTAGACGCAATATTCCAATACTAACTGAAATTTGCTAAAATACAACTGTTATTTTGTAATCATTTACCATTAGTTGAAACAACGGGATATACGAACAAACATAATTTCACAAGAAAAGGGTAAGAATTTTTTCTTTTTCTTTTGGTGTTTTGAAACAAGTTAGTGCCAAGAAGCTTTAAGCGGCAGACTTTGATTTCGTACCACGTATAAGTGCCGAGAACTAATAAGTTAGAAACCGCGATCCATAATTTTGATAAATTACTGATCAAAATCATTTTTATTTAACTATTAAAATGCCATAATTTTAAAATTATATATAAGAAAAATTATGAGTGCTGTCAACACAGGGCAAAGTAGTATTAATATATAATCGACAGAATAGGAAACGCAGTAAAATATATTTTTAATACTGTTAATAAATACATTATAAATAGTAAAGACATCAGAAAGTAAGAAAACACTATATGCAAAGAAGTTCAAATGTGGCCAGAATTTAATCTGTATATTGTGCTTAAATTGTATATTTACAAAATCATTTCATCGCAAGACTAATGTAAATACACGGTGTCCCAAAAAAAGTATACCCTGTTTAACGGGTCATCATCTTCTGATTATTCCCTTTTTTGATAAAAGTGAAATTAATTGGAAACAATGAGTGAATCATGGTTAATCTTTGAAAAATAAAAAATTTAATATAGGTATATAATTAGTAGTCATTTTAGGTATCAAAATATACCAAAAGTATAAAAATACCACAGGAAATTTCAGGCAAATCCATTTATTACGCGACTTACAATTTAATTAACGGTTAAAAGATAAGTTTGAAACTAAAGGAAATGATCAGGATGTTCAAGACAAAGTTCCAAAAGATCAATATAAACATCAGCGAGCAAGAAAGACTTCTGAAAAGTTATTGCGAAACTCAAAAAATCTATGAGACAAGCAATAATACATCAATAAATCAAGTGATCATCGCGTTTAAAAAAGTTGTAAATGGAAATCATTACCATCAAGGTACAAATACATTTCTTGAATATTGTATCGTACTTTTAATGTAGATATTTTTGTAATTTATATATTGATTATATGGTGAATAAAAATTCAAACAGTGTAGCTATACATTTTTTGGGAAATCCTGTATATCTAGAGACATAAGACGATCTAAATCTGTGATGATGAGTTATTTCACAAATAGGTTATTAGGTATTTATTAGTAACAATATCATTTTGTGTTTTCGTATCTTTAAGACTGGAGATATATTACTCAACGGTATTGACGTGCTTTGATTTTGGTTGACTGGTGGCAACATCATTCAAATTAATTTGTGCAGTATTTGTAGGCTCAGACCATCCTGCTTGCTCCTCTTGTTCTTTGTTATTTTCTTCCTGTGTTTTTTTATATTCCTCGATTTCATAATAATATTTCGGTGAAGTGATACCTAAACCCCAAGCGATTTTCTCGCCAACTACATCCAAACCAGCCAAAGTTTTTGAACCTAGCGATGAAAGCATATGGTATGTCCACGGACCCCAGGAGAGGGTTTTCTACAATAAAATGTCACTTGCTACCCATTTCTATTAATTTCTGCTTAATTCTTAAACGAAGGTGTGCCAAACACAGATTCTCATGATTGGGTGATCATTTATATCAGTGAAAGAATACGGAGAAAGATTTCTCTAAGTGAAGTACTACATTCATTACAAATAATGAAAACACAATAAAACCCTACAGTCTTAATTAGACAATTTAATTGAAAGGAAAAAAAATGAATTATTTACATCCCTGATAGAGAATCAGATCAATAATGAATTTCTCATAAATATAGGGATATTATTTACTCAATATAATTTTAAAGCAAAACTTTATTTTCAAAAACATTTTATAATGTATTTTCTTGTTAAAATTAAGAACTGTGTTCATCACTATATATATATCTAAGACTATTTACTTAAAAATCAGTCTTTTTATCCAAAAAGTTTTTATTATTAATAACCAATTGACATGTTTGTGGTGCAGTCATTTTAATTAAATGATGACCGTATATGTATATTGGTAAAATACCAATACATATTGTTTTTATAGGGACCAAAGATAAAAGTTTTACGTAAGTATACCTAACACGCTTATCGAAAATTCTACAAATGATAGAATGCAAAACTATATTTAGAAAATATAATATATAGATCTCGAGAAAAACTTTTATATATAACTGATAGCTGACCAAGCTACAATATTTTAGGCTAAAAGTAGCTATCCATGTTTTGATGCATTAAGAAATCACAAGACAATTTTGTATTACTTAAGAATGAAAATAATCTTTAATTAATCGTCCACTTAAAAACCATTCCTTATTTTTTATTTACATGGCCA
>NW_020439003.1:589589-619084 GCF_000699045.2 Agrilus planipennis | reverse complement strand
AATTTAGGTGTGAGTGTTTGCATTAACCGTCAATAAATTGCCCCCTTTGAATGAGGTTAAGTCGATAAGTTGGTAGGTAAAATGAACACAGCATTCCTAAATGCACTGAATGACCTACTCTCTGTTATAACTATTTCGACCATCGTGAACTACATGTTTAAATATACAGGGCGTTCATATATTTTCAAACTTATCGTTAGAAATTAAAATGAACATATAAAAGAACCATTAAAATTATGAATTCGTAATAAAGTATTGATACAATAATTTTACATCTTTTGAGTTTCCTACTTTTATAATTCAGACTGATTTTTAACTTTATACACCTTAGTATATTGTTTGAAAGGAAGCAAATTACAATTTTTTAATTAATCCAAACATACTTAACATTTCTACACGTAAGCAATAGTTACACACGAATTCTTTGGCTGATATCAATAAATTATCTTTATTGGTTGAAGTATAAAGTTTATAAATTGATGGTTAAACTTTTACCCTATCTCTAAATACTTATTTTTAGAAATTCCCTTTATATGTATACAATTTTTGATAAACGACAAATTAAGGAAGTATACTTGGAATTCTTCTAATGACGCTAATATGTTTTAAGCTTCTTTCATATAATAATCAGAAATAATTATTATTTACATAAATTCATTTGCTCAGTGTACATTAACATTTGACGGTATTTTTTTAATTTTAATTCTACAAATGATAGAATGCAAAACTATATTTAGAAAATATAATATATAGATCTCAAGAAAAACTTTTATATATAACTGATAGCTGACCAAGCTACAATATTTTAGGCTAAAAGTAGCTATCCATGTTTTGATGCATTAAGAAATCACAAGACAATTTTGTATTACTTAAGAATGAAAATAATCTTTAATTAATCGTCCACTTAAAAACCATTCCTTATTTTTTATTTACATGGCCAATGTTCGGTATGCCTATTATATCAAAAGTATATTATATTTGGTATACAACTGTCACTTTTGGAGTTGTATTGAAAAGTAGGAAACAAAATGTGATATCCCTTGAATAAACTACGTGTAATCAAATTATTTGATAACTGAATTTTAACGAAAATAATATCTCATAAGCGCCATATTTAATTTTTAATAGTAACAGCCAAAAGAAGACCCTGTAGATAAGACAACGAAGTGTTTTGTATTTCTATCGAGTAAATTTACTCAAAGTTCAACTGTGCAATGTATGGTTTTATTCATTAGACGCAATATTCCAATACTAACTGAAATTTGCTAAAATACAACTGTTATTTTGTAATCATTTACCATTAGTTGAAACAACGGGATATACGAACAAACATAATTTCACAAGAAAAGGGTAAGAATTTTTTCTTTTTCTTTTGGTGTTTTGAAACAAGTTAGTGCCAAGAAGCTTTAAGCGGCAGACTTTGATTTCGTACCACGTATAAGTGCCGAGAACTAATAAGTTAGAAACCGCGATCCATAATTTTGATAAATTACTGATCAAAATCATTTTTATTTAACTATTAAAATGCCATAATTTTAAAATTATATATAAGAAAAATTATGAGTGCTGTCAACACAGGGCAAAGTAGTATTACGTAAATGAAAGTTAGTATTAGCAATTTCTTATGCTATGTGTTGCATACCTATTTACAAACAATTCATTTAAATTTTAATCATTGATTACTATACACCTATTAAAAAACCATAATGGCCGACATCAGTAACAATGCAACAACAATTGAAAAAGAATGATGGCCGACAACAGCAACAATTAGGAAAGAATGATGGCCGACAACAGCAACAATTAGAAAAGAATGATGGCTGACACTACGTCATAGTGAAGCAATAAAAATGGCCGACTATTGACAATACGAATCAACGTAACAAAATTCTTCGCGTAATTTATTTTTTTAAATGCATACAATATTTAATGTTATTTCCGATTTTTTTAAAATTTGTGGTAAAATATAGCAAATTTATAAATATTCATGTCCACGAACAAGAAACACCCTGTACAGCAATTTTCATGAGAAGTTATGTGTGGCGCCACCTGCGTGAAACGTTCAACTTCACATGATTACTAACTGGATCAACTTCGGTATTTTCTGTAATGGGTGCGTCACAAGAATCAACCTCTTCATCGCTAAATTCTTCAACTGATCCATCACAAAAGTGAATAACTCGTTTTGGAGCATCTACTTCGATACTATTACCTTGATTACGTTCTTCTTTTTCTGCACTATTGTCACTCATTTTTACTCGTTCGTATAACATAAAAAAAAACTTTACTAATCGTAAATGCGCACATTAACGCAATTAATACACTCGTACACTTTATTACCACCTAGTGGCGAATAGACTAAGTAACGATGTTCTTTTTTCGATATACCTGGTACAGGTGTTTTATGAATAAATAATTATGAATGAGTATAAAACAGCTTCCTAGTTTCATTCATGCTTAATAGTTTATTCATCAGCTACGAATGTTATCCCTTAGAACCCAAATAGAAAATCATTTGACGTGTAAGTAAATGTAGTGAGATACCTGTAATTATTTTATATACATACTATAGCAGTTGCCGTTATATTTCCTGCATAAATTACCAATACAATAATACAAAATCGATTATTGATCGATAACCAGATTTACTAATAGATTCGTAAAATGTGTAAAGAACGCGTACATGTAAAATTATCGGTTCTGATAACAGAAACTTGACATGAGATAAATCGTTCGACCGTTTTTGCCGATTTCTGATAAGAATTTTATTAAAGAGAAAGCAATAATGAGCTTTTAGTAACCGTGAGTACCTTCTCCATTTAAAAAGCGAAGCAACAGGTTGTCGTGTATTTAATAAACATAGTTTTAAACTACTTTTTAGATAATCATGTCCGGGTCAGAGGAAACATTCCAACGTATTCAGCGTGAAATTTCGGAAGTTGTTCAAAGGGAAAAGGAGTTAAAAAATAATTACGCTCGTTCTCAATCAACTTCAGCCCTTTTGGATCACAACACAACGCTATTATCAAATGGAAGTAATGGAAGCAGTGTTAATGGGGACAGTTTAAGTATTAATAATGAAGAAATAAATGTTTCATATGAAAGAGCTCACTCTGTATCTTCTGTAAATGAAAGAAAAACTAGTGTTGACAACAACAGGCTTTTTAAACCAAACACCACTAGTAAGGGTGTCATGCATAGATTTATTAAGTCCAGGGGTAAAGTACAAGGATTTTCGCCAATATCTAATGGTGCAAAAACTCCATCAGATACATGGAACAACTCTGATGTGATAGAACCCCCCAAAGTACAGCCAGGTAAATATAGAAAAAGAAATTCTTAGATTGGGTGCAGCAATTTTAATAAAAGTTTCAGTAACATTATTAGTACTATAAAGAGCTTCATTAGTAATCAATATTTCATTTTATAGTTCAGTATTAGGAAACAAGAATTAAATGAGACTTAAAGCTATTATAAAAATATGCACTTTTGCCTATTACAACCATATTTTAATATAAAATGTAACTTGAATTTAAATATTTATCAGGTTGGATAATTTTTTTATTTGCTTATTATTGATAAAAATTTATCAGCGATTACATTCAATTTGTGATTAGCAATTTATTATGTGCTATAAATACTGACATCAATTTCAAAAAGGGAAAAGTTAAAAACACATTTCATATGATTAGTTAATAAAACTTTTCTCTAATTACTAGTAGAAAATCACAAACCATATTAAATTGTATTGTCAAGGTAAATAGTAATATTTAGGTCAATCAAATGCTGATTTTCAATAATTTTATCATCCATGAAATGAATAAAATCTCAGAAGAAATAATGAGGTAATATGACTACCTGATAAATTGCTTTATAAATTATTTAAGTGCTGCTATCATTAAACATTCACATAATAACAAAAGGGAATCGAAACAAAATTTTATTTACTTTGGATTTAATTAACTGGCTAAGGAAAAAATATTTGTCAAATAAGTGTTGTAATAATGGATTTCAATCTTTCATTAAATTCTCATTGAAACTGTTGTTCCCCAAATAATTTACAATATACATTTCAATTGACGAAATGTAGAAATTAGTGACGCTGATAAGAAGTCTAATTCGTCATTGAGCGGAGGATGATTATAATTTCTCTTTTCGCTTCATTTCCTTATGGCAACAGAAAGTAGGATTGATATTATAAAACCTATGGTGTTTGATAACGTTATCAACCCCTTTAATTTATTTTGCGATTGTCTATTGTCAACAGTTACAAAAATACTGAGAATTTGTCTATATGTTACATATTTAGGAATAAAATGATTATGTAAACTAATGAAAACTACAATGTCTTTTAGGCAAATCACCACGCAATGGCTTTGTTCCGGTTGAAGAACGAATTAGGCGTGAATTTGAAGAGATGCAGCTTCGAGAACGAGAACTGAAAACCGAAAGAAGAAAATCACAGCCGGACTTAATGATTGCTATAGACGAACCCCCATCACCGCCCCCTGAACATGCTTCTATAAGATCAGCAAAATCGTTTACTCATTTGAACGAATTGGAAGATTTCACCGACGTTTCCGCGCCTGTTTCATTAAAATCAGCACGATCTTTAGCTGAATTATGCGACGTTGAAAACGATGAAGAACTGCAAACACCAAGCAACCTCATACGCCAATGGGAGAGCATCATACAAAAAAATCAACAGGTTCGCATTTAAATTAAAAATAAATGGGTTATGCCATGATTAATCAACTCTACTTATTAGTTTGTAAAATTAATTGTTTCAGGGAAAACAATGTCTACTAACTGTAATGCGCTTATGTAACATTCCTTTTGTTATATTTACCTATGTAATAGTGCTTTGATGCGATTAGTTTCATGAGGGAACATATAAAAAAGTTACATATGTGATAAAATTAAATTGATAAAGTTTAAGTATTTAGCGACATTTTCAAGTATTTATACTTTAAAATGAAACGTTGCCTTATTTATTGTAATGGGTATCATATTATATAGACTTAGGAATATAAAATTAAATTAATGTGCCTTCTGTATGTTCCTAAATTTCACCATTAAGGTCAAATAAGAATGCGAAAGTCTGTAATATTTTTTAACTTAATATATATTTGCCAATATTACATACATAAGTTGTAATATTGCTGTATTTATAATGCGATTATTTATTATCAAAAACTATCTAAACTTGTCCCTGGTGCAACACTTTTGTCAGTTTCAATTTTATTTATGCCTAATCTAATCTGCTAATTTTATCTTTATCTTGCCAAAATATTGTTAAATTGCTACTGCTCTTATTAATACTGCTTCTGTACTATNTTTAAAAATTCTATTTAATATAAAAGTTATCGTACTATTTGGACTATTCTGTGGATATTATTTAATTTAATCACCACATATTTAAGTACTTAATTTATGGTGCACTGTAAAGAAATTATTTTATTTTGTTTGCTGGAGGAAATAAAATGGCCTTTTTCGAAAAAAGAAAAAATTCTTTTATTTTAAACTTTTACCTTTTCTTAGTACAATTTAAAAAAAAAGATTTACAAGTGCTACTATTTAAGATTGCCCGACACATCTTGCTTAAATATAAATTCTCTTTTATACCCTTCCTTGGTACAACTTGCTTTGCAAGTATATACCAATAGAACACCCCAGTCCAAGTCATATTGTTTAAGCATTGACAGCATTTGGGGCATAATCTGAAACTCAAATTGTCTAGGTCCACCACAGACTTCACATTCAGGTATTAAATTTGGTTTAGGATCCTTAGCTATGTATAATGGACTTCCACCTCTTTCATATCTGACAACTTGATCTGGTTGAGTACTAATTCTATCACGAAAATTTAAGAACTCTTTATCCTGGTCTTTTTCAGCATAGGAATGTAATTCTGTTTCTGGAACTTCAGCCATTGTTCCAACCTTATTCTGCTGCTTTAATCGTTCATATGACTCAAGTTCCTTTTGTATATCAACTTTTTTCTGTTTCACTTCCTCTGGCTCTATAACGAGTTCCCATTGGGAAAATAAGAGTGAAGATTGCTCATAAGGGTCTTCCTCATTTTTTCCACAACTAATTTTATGAAATTCTTTCCAGTGTATAACTTGATGCTCTCGACAGCAGTATGCTGCCTTTTTACATTTACTACAATGTTTCTCTGCCTTACAACCACAAAGACTGCAAAGTTCTACCCATTTTTGGGGATTGAATTCAGGTTGAGGTTTATCTTCAGGACACTCTGGTGGATAGAAATCATTAGCTCTTCTTAAATTACTCCTAAATACTTTGATAGTGTCACTTTTATTATACTGCCAGCAATCTTTATTTTTACATACAAATATAAATAAAGTCCTATGGAAATTATTTTCGTCTTCTTCATATGGTGCATAAATTTGGCATAAAAATATCATCTGTTTAGAACATACAGAACATTGCAAATCCTCTGGAGTTGGTAAATTCTTTAAATCTAACCATGCAGGCTTTCCACCCACTTTACTAGGAAATAACCTACTCTCCACTTGCCAAGGAACACATTCTTCTAAAAATCCAACATCTACTTGTGACATTTTATTGAAATTGAGTGGAATTTATTTTATATGTTCACTGTTGTTTGCATTAACCGTCAATAAATTGCCCCCTTTGAATGAGGTTAAGTCGATAAGTTGGTAGGTAAAATGAACACAGCATTCCTAAATGCACTGAATGACCTACTCTCTGTTATAACTATTTCGACCATCGTGAACTACATGTTTAAATATACAGGGCGTTCATATATTTTCAAACTTATCGTTAGAAATTAAAATGAACATATAAAAGAACCATTAAAATTATGAATTCGTAATAAAGTATTGATACAATAATTTTACATCTTTTGAGTTTCCTACTTTTATAATTCAGACTGATTTTTAACTTTATACACCTTAGTATATTGTTTGAAAGGAAGCAAATTACAATTTTTTAATTAATCCAAACATACTTAACATTTCTACACGTAAGCAATTGTTACACACGAATTCTTTGGCTGATATCAATAAATTATCTTTATTGGTTGAAGTATAAAGTTTATAAATTGATGGTTAAACTTTTACCCTATCTCTAAATACTTATTTTTAGAAATTCCCTTTATATGTATACAATTTTTGATAAACGACAAATTAAGGAAGTATACTTGGAATTCTTCTAATGACGCTAATATGTTTTAAGCTTCTTTCATATAATAATCAGAAATAATTATTATTTACATAAATTCATTTGCTCAGTGTACATTAACATTTGACGGTATTTTTTTAATTTTAACTATCAATTTTGTAACTGGGTGGCCAGTAACTGGCCAAATCAATGAAAAGTTAAATTTTCGTGCGCTTCATTAATAGTTTGCTGAATTTTCATTTGATTCAAATTATTCCAATGGTAACAGCCACTTTACATTGAAATTACACTTGTAGGTTGATATTTTTAATAGGAACTCTCAGCGCTACATAGTAACTAGTAAACTAGTAAAAGTACTATTCCAATAAATTGAACAATTTTTGTAATTTCGTAAAAACTCGGAAATTACTGGACCGTACGTATAAAGAGGAGTACTACAATCATTTGAGACGTTCAAAAATTGAGTATAATTTCAAACTCAAACTCTCTTCTCTTTACTCTCTACTCTTTCCTTGAGTACCGACTTAGATTTTTAAGTGCAGAATAAATCAGAGTATTTAGTAGCATCAGAGTGCCTAATTTTAAAAATGGAATAGTTCCACAGATTAATTTGGAGTACCTAATTCTGAATATGAAGTCAACGTTAAGCATAACACTTATTGGGTCAAATTATTCTTGTAGATTAAACAGTATAAAAAACTATAAGTTACATCGTACACTAATTAATTAGCTAAGCCAAATATCAGTTCAACTTAGTGGAGTTGAATGTTAAATGAGTATAAGTATCTACAAAATTTGCGACAAAAATTGTTTTTACTTTTGGTAGTGGCTAATATTTTGAGAAAAAAATTCTGCTGCGCACACCCTCGCCAGGAATCGATCCCAGACCCATTAAGCTTAGTGGTAAGAATACAAAAAAAAATTTTTTTGACAATAACTTAAGGTAATCTGTAGTGGGATGAAATTAATTGTACGTAGATTTCGTATATTTATTGATAATTATTAAAAATTGTTTGTTCAATCTGTTTTTGGTAGAGTTCATAGGCAATTCGTTATATTCAATGAACAATTTCGGTTAAAACTTACAAATAACAATAGGTTATTGATTATTATTTATTAGAACCGAAGGTAGTAAATAAATTTAGAGAATGATATATTAAGCGTGGTACAGTCATGGTAACCGAATAACCGCAAATGCATCTAATAATTGTGTTAAATAGACAATAAGCACAACTAACACAAAACATCCACAATCGAGCATTGGCTAAACATTTTTTCTTCATTGCATACTACATACATACGAAAACGAGTGATTATCATCATCAATTATAACAAAAAAAGTCGACATGAAGCATTAATTTATTGATTGTTATTATACAGCGTAATTGCAAACGTCACGAAAAATAAAACCATCTGAAGGTAGTATTATAGAAGACAGCGACATGGAAATTTTGAATTAGAAACACTCACATCAGTCGATCTATGGCCACCTGCTATCCTTGACAACAGGCGTATACGTACTGTATTCTGTATTGTAACACCGCGAAATCTAAAAAAGTGTGTTAATTGCGGCGCGGAAATTAAGGAAAGAGAAGCTGGCTTACAATTAGTACTATTGGATTCTCATCTGTATATGCTCGATTGTGTTTTTGTAATACCCACCTACAGAAAATGACCGTAAGTAAACTTATAATTGATAATGTTATTAGCAAAATCGTTTTTGTATTTGATATTCAAAATAATTGGCACTATCCTCAGAGTAATTTTAATTAAAACAAGTAATTTCGATAGTAAATTGTTTTTTTTTTGACTTCCCTCTGCATTAAAACTTTTCCCCAATTTGGGTATTTTAAAATTCAACATATTTCCTGTACAAACCTACGCTATTACAACCTAGAACGTTTTTTTATTATGTATCAACTAGAACAAACGTTTAGAAAAACAATTTTTTTCAATTTTCACCTCCCTTCAAAATCCGAAAAAGGAAAATGTAATCAACGACATATTTTGATAACTGTTTAAAATTTATTACTCCCATTGTATTGTTTGTTACTAGACAATTAATTCAATAAACATTCAACCGTGTTCAAGTGCAAATTTTCAATTTCATATAATCTCCGTATCACCCATTGCTTGTATTTTAATACATGTGCACAAAGTATAGGCACTACGTGTGATAACTGTATAAGGAAACTCTAATATTATCAGTATTACAAATATTTTAACAAATAAATTTTTAAAATTTGAAATAAAGTAAAGCGTGAAAAAGAGATTCTTCGTATTTCAATTCAAATGCACTGTCACTTAAATTGGCTTGTTGTAGACTTTTGCCTAAACAAAAACTTTAGTACCAATCCCAAAAAAATGGCTCTCAATTTTACATTCTTGTCTTCTAATTATTCACGCATTATTAGCACAATAATTTATTTTCCACGTAAAAAAATCAAAAATTTGATTTACGGACAATCAAATTATAGCTGCTACATATGCAGTTGATAAAACTAATTGTAGGTATTTTGCTCGTCATGCATGTTCCTATACAATAAATAAGGAGTAACCGGCTATTGTTTTTTTTACAAATCATACATCAGTAGGTACGTTTTGCCATGAGTACGACAGTACATCATTTTTGTATTTCCTGTGTTTTGTTTTGAATAGATTTTCGAAGCGATATGGAGAGCACGCCACAAATTTAATTCTCCGGGTTAATTAAAATTTAATGCTAATATTTGTTTTCATAGGAATTTATATAAATTCCAATAAGCAACAAAAATAACACTTGTTTACACATTTAGAAAAAAGTATTTTTCAGCGATCTATGTCTTATAAAAAGTTTAGTTGACGAAGGTTGAAGGTGGTAAAGAAGAAGGACGTTCATGCCTGAAAAGGCTCAAAACATCACAGATTTTCATTTTTGGTCAATTATGTTGCACTCGTTTAAAACTCTTCAAACTCTTTGGGAAAGCATTTCACATTTAGAATAAATAATGAGATGATAATTTAGTTAAAACTAGAATTAAACTTTTCAATTTAAATATGTTATTCCAACTCAAAACCATTGCTTTCGCACTACATTGTTACATCTAGTACCTAACACTGCATTTTTATGGATACTAGTTTAGCATATAGTGGAAACTCGACTAATTTGCTTTCAAATTAAATAGTTAGCTTTAAATCAATCACAAACATAAAATTGTGACAATCGGAATATACATATTTGAATATGTTCAAAATTACTCTGGCGAGCGGCAGGGGTTCAATTTCTAGCCAATATAAAACTTGCATGCCCTAAAATTCTATTTCATGATATAAGCTTCATTTTTCTGTGCGTCCACGTATTAATAATATGTTTTTGTTTCAAATCTTGCAACTGTTTTTGATTGCCTTATACCTAAAAAATTTAGTCAGGCTTCAGAAAAGTGGATTCTGTTGAAATAATAATATTTACACGCATGTTTTGTTTTATAATAAGGTTAAGGTCGAAGAAACGATGAAAATGTATATTTATAAATATGCTGACAAAACTGACTTACTACTTAGTCAAGGTATAGCTTAAATGATCATGAAGTTAATTACATGACATGTACCTTTTTAATGTGAGTTGCGCAATTTCATGCACAATCGTACAAGCACAAGCTTCTTCACTAGGTTCCAAATTATTCTGTGTATACTTTAAAAACTTTCACTTTCAATTAATAGCAAATAAATGTTCCGAAATAGAGATTAAATATCTTTCGTAATGGTTGAAATATTGTTTAAGGGTGTTCAGATATATACAGATATTTTCAAATGTCTGACAGTTTTTCTATTTTCTTTTTACTTAAAATGCAACCAACTATTTGCGCTTAAGGAAATATTTTTCACTAATTAAAGAAACAACTCTAATTTGACAAAATCGATCATTTTAGTAGTATTGAATTAATGTTTCATTAACTAAAAGTTTTATTGTGCCATTTAATTGCTATTAAATCTAACCTCAATTGATTTTTTAATTGCAGATATCAGCTAAAAACAACAGCAATTAAAATTTTTACTTATTACACAAATTCCAACAAATTTGCTTTTATACTGATTGTGAATGAATAACATCTTTTACCTTTAAAAGTTTTAAAATTTGCAACAACAGTTCTAATTTATAACGCTTACGTTAATCCTAATTAGTAACAGAGAAGATAAAACTTATTTACTTTTTTACTATTTTCGAAGTTACAAGTACTTCTTTTGGCGAATTGATAGTAAAATTTACTTACTAGAGTGCGACGGAAACCTTCTTTTCGAAAACATTGTTTAAATAAATTTATAATTGTTATTATGTACCTATATATGTAAATAAAAGTATCTATAACTTCTGAGTACCACACGTATAAACGGGGTGTCCTTCAATTACACTAAGCTAACCAAGGGGCGAGAGAGTCCAACACAGCGTTACGGTCCTGCTAAGTAGGAATAGGAGGGAGCCAATATTATCCTTTTAATTATTTAAAATTGAACTGTTATAGGAAATCCTTTTTTAGGGTTCCTTACGATAATTTACAATATACATTTCAATTGACGAAATGTAGAAATTAGTGACGCTGATAAGAAGTCTAATTCGTCATTGAGCGGAGGATGATTATAATTTCTCTTTTCGCTTCATTTCCTTATGGCAACAGAAAGTAGGATTGATATTATAAAACCTATGGTGTTTGATAACGTTATCAACCCCTTTAATTTATTTTGCGATTGTCTATTGTCAACAGTTACAAAAATACTGAGAATTTGTCTATATGTTACATATTTAGGAATAAAATGATTATGTAAACTAATGAAAACTACAATGTCTTTTAGGCAAATCACCACGCAATGGCTTTGTCCCGGTTGAAGAACGAATTAGGCGTGAATTTGAAGAGATGCAGCTTCGAGAACGAGAACTGAAAACCGAAAGAAGAAAATCACAGCCGGACTTAATGATTGCTATAGACGAACCCCCATCACCGCCCCCTGAACATGCTNTTAATGATAACTAATTAACAATCTGCACTTAGCTAACGTTCTTTCTATAAATAAATCTCATTTGTTATTGGTTTATTAACAGTTTTTATCCTTAGTTTCAGATATTTCATTTGTTATCATTAATTTCTTTACTAAAAACCTCAAGTAAGTGAAATAAATTTATAATTAAGTTAAAAGATAACTGTGAGATTTCCTGTTCAAGATACACATCCCCCCATATATTCCCCATATTTTGACGACCAGTGGGACTTCAAAGTGGCGCCCCATTCACAACCTTTAATTGAAAAACAAAAGGAACACATCCATCAACCTTCCATTGCAAAAAGAGAGGTACGTACACGTTCATAGATAACGACTAATCTTACTAACATTAATTGCACTTATTAGAATGCAACGTAAAGAAGCAATAACTTTAAGTCATGATTCCTTTACATAATAAGATGTTATTGTTTCATTTAATTACGACCACTAACTTATTTCTACTTATGTACGATTTAATGATGACGAACCATTATTTATTAAAATGATGCTCGCGTATTCCTTGACATTGATCCTACTGGCGAGAGTTCGAAAACAATTGAATATCTAATGTCCGTGGAAAACTGATTTCCCGTAACCGAAGTTTCATATATTGTGAATAGTGAATCGTTTCGATAAGATAAGAAAATAAATTGTTAGCAACTATAGATAACACGTATTTTTTAGGTATAATCGATTTGGTGTATTTTTTTTTCAATGCCAGCACAAGATTTTATATAAACATTCACAACTTTTACATGCACAAATTCAAATAGGTTAATGAACTTTTCGTAGCATGATTTTTTTTGTTAAATTGTTAATAAAGTGGTGATGCATAATTCAATTATATTTCGTATTTGTATTAATTAAAGCATGCATTTAATCAACGAGGAATATTCCTGAAGATTTTAGCACTAACTCTTTTAGGGTAAAGAAACAGAAATTGCAAATGATTTAAGCTTTATAGAAGTAGAATATTACAATACAAAATCATTGAAGCCTTCAGGAAATGCGATAAGAGAAACAATTCCATGTTCTATATGCAAATTAGGTAAGTTGTAAAATGAAAATTTGTGCGGTAAAATCGTAAAATCCGTAGGAAAAGAAAATTTTTATCTTGTACATTTCGAAACTATACTACTTTATTAATTTAGGTGTGAGTATAATACAAGGGGACGTAAAAAGGGGTCGAACTCAGGCAGCCATCAGAGAAAAATTTATATCCATATGTGTGGCATTTCAAATACAGACACAAGGAGTATGTACAGGATTTTTTGATGTTTATAGTCACGACGTCCTTCCTACTTTTAATTACACCACATTAGGTAATATTTTTCAAATATTTCTTCGCTGTTTCTTATTAAATTCTTTGCGAGACTGTCACAATACTAGGGTCAAATTAGAAAGGCGCAGTCTGTAATAAAGTACTGGGCGGAAAAAAGGCAACCTTATGTATTGCTTCGTAATTGTTGCAATATGCAAAGATTGTCCTTTTGTTCCTCTCAGACTACTCTTTATAAAGACAGTCTGTCCATTTTTAAATTTTTTATATCGTATTATTGTTAGACATTTGTATATTTTACTACAGACTTCGCCTTACTAAACTGACCCAAGGATCAGAATTAATGCGCTTTACTGTATAAGTGTGAAAACACGTTTCAAAAAGATGTTTAACGTTAATTAAATTTATTACTTGTAATTGTAGTGTAACAAACGCGATAATTTGAATGCTAATCATTATTCAAGCGTCATCTTCAACTTGCGTATAATTTAATCGATTTACAACAATTAAAATGCATAAGNAATCAACGAGGAATATTCCTGAAGATTTTAGCACTAACTCTTTTAGGGTAAAGAAACAGAAATTGCAAATGATTTAAGCTTTATAGAAGTAGAATATTACAATACAAAATCACTGAAGCCTTCAGGAAATGCGATAAGAGAAACAATTCCATGTTCTATATGCAAATTAGGTAAGTTGTAAAATGAAAATTTGTGCGGTAAAATCGTAAAATCCGTAGGAAAAGAAAATTTTTATCTTGTACATTTCGAAACTATACTACTTTATTAATTTAGGTGTGAGTATAATACAAGGGGACGTAAAAAGGGGTCGAACTCAGGCAGCCATCAGAGAAAAATTTATATCCATATGTGTGGCATTTCAAATACAGACACAAGGAGTATGTACAGGATTTTTTGATGTTTATAGTCACGACGTCCTTCCTACTTTTAATTACACCACATTAGGTAATATTTTTCAAATATTTCTTCGCTATTTCTTATTAAATTCTTTGCGAGACTGTCACAATACTAGGGTCAAATTAGAAAGGCGCAGTCTGTAATAAAGTACTGGGCGGAAAAAAGGCAACCTTATGTATTGCTTCGTAATTGTTGCAATATGCAAAGATTGTCCTTTTGTTCCTCTCAGACTACTCTTTATAAAGACAGTCTGTCCATTTTTAAATTTTTTATATCGTATTATTGTTAGACATTTGTATATTTTACTACAGACTTCGCCTTACTAAACTGACCCAAGGATCAGAATTAATGCGCTTTACTGTATAAGTGTGAAAACACGTTTCAAAAAGATGTTTAACGTTAATTAAATTTATTACTTGTAATTGTAGTGTAACAAACGCGATAATTTGAATGCTAATCATTATTCAAGCGTCATCTTCAACTTGCATATAATTTAATCGATTTACAACAATTAAAATGCATAAGCGCTATTTCATTATTATTAATACTATTACTACTATTAGACAAAGAGCATTTGCATTCAAACGGAATTATCACAGTTCTTCCTTTAAACTTAACATGCATTTTAAACAAATAAACTTAACCTTGAACTAAATTTATTATTTTCGTAAAATAATTTCATGGTTATATTTTCTGTGCTTAAAGCAATAATAACGCTAACACCAAATATTGTAGCTAATAGTATGCTTACTCAAGCAAAAAGTCTTAACCTTCGTAGGAGTCCAATAAAATCAATCCTTCTGTTAAATTAAATTTGTTTACGGTTTTTACAAGTGGTTACACTAACTATAAAAACTTAGAAAGCAATACCCTTCGTAGAATTGATGCTACCGTCATAAACTAGTTATTTGGCAAATAAAGTTAAAAAAAAATTATTATTATTAAGAAGACGTTATTTAAAAAAAATCCCCGCACATACATATGCACAACAAATTGGGAAATTTGTTATGTATGTGCCAAAAAAGTGTAACGCGAGGTCATAGGTAAATTTTTTACTTTACTTTTGTAAAGCTTTTTTGGTCCGCTAAAAAAGAATACCGCAACTTTTTAACTACTTTTCGAGAAATTTAAACCACATAATACATCACTAATTCTTATAACAAATTAATATAAACTACAGAACCAGTCATAATAAATCGCATATTCAGTTATAATCACATGGATTTAAATGTACCCAGTCATTTAAATAACAAATATATTTTGCAAAAAAAAACTGTCTCATCAGAAATGTCAAAAGCATCTTCGCAATAAAATCGTGAAATGAAAACAAGAGAAGACAACTTTTCGAAATCGAAATGAAGGTTATTCAAGCAGAACAAATAGTTGTGACCTTTTTTACTCATTTGACACAAATTGAATTTTCTGTTATGGAATGGAAATTATTTTCCTTAGGGCAAAAGTTCATAACCCAGGACGTATGTACCTGTTTCCGTTTTAGGCCCAGGCGAAATTTGCTACATGATTTTAGGCGAATCATGCGAAGAAGCCGAAAATGCATCACATAAATGGGACATCGACTTACCAGATATTCCTAAGCCCCCAATTGAATCGCTACCAGCGCCGAATGTAGTATATCAATTCCACAAAGCACTTCAAATAAACTACTTATTGTCCACTATGTTATAGATCGGAAAACCTTCATTGAAAGTCTTGCAAATTTCCGATACGCATTTTGATCCCGAATATACGGAAGGAAGTCCCATAAATTGCAAGGAACCCCTTTGCTGCCGGTCATATAGTACGCCTGAAAATAAAGAAAAAATTAAACCTGCTGGAAAGTTAGTACCCAAATGTATATCAAAAACTTTTTTTATGTGAAACATCTTTTGGTGCGCCTGGGGGAAATATTAATTATTTTTATTTATTGTTTGTTTAGATGGGGATCACCTGGAAACTGTGACGCGCCCTTAATTCTTATTGAAAATATGTTCGAAAATATTGTATTGAATCATCCAGTAAGTCAGAATATTTATTAAAAGCCAAATGAGTTGCAACTAGATTTACAATTTTATAACATATATAAATGTACTAAATATTTCTTAGGATATAGATTATATTATTTGGACTGGTGATTTGCCACCTCACGATATTTGGAATCAGACGAAAAATCAAACCGTGGGAAACCTTCAAGAACATGTCAAATTGATGCAAACATATTTCCCAAATGTACCAATTTTCCCAGTACTTGGAAATCACGAAGCAGTACCAGCAGGAAGGTATGAAAAAATGATTCAAAATAATATTTTGTAAATAAAACTGAGAAAGTTCGTTATTTTTAATTTTAAAATTTCTTTACAAAAATTGTTATAACAATTTTATGTATTATAATCATTATATGTTTTTTCACAATAATTCGTGACAATTATCTTATAAGTCGGCCTACCCATTAATTATTTTATTAGTTTTCCGCCGCCGTGGGTCCATCATGAAGAATATTCGATTCGCTGGTTGTACGAAGAAGCTCAAGATCAATGGAAAAAATGGTTACCGACTACATCCAATTCTACGATACAACAAGGAGGTTTCTACTCAGTATTAATTAGACCTGGATTTCGAATTATTTCAATAAATACGAATTATTGTAGTTCTTTGAGTTGGTATGATTCAGTTTTCATTTATTTTTATTTTACATTTTGTTTTTGACCACGACCTTTAAATGGCACTCAACTGTTCTAAGCTTTTTAAATTAAGGGTTCCTGTAATTTTTAAGTGACCATTATAAATTTTTAATCAAAAAAAATCAAAAATTAGTTCGGAGAAATGGACTACCCTAATATGTGTGAAATAAAACTGCTTTTATAGGTGGCTTTTGCTAAGCAGTACCGATCCTGCTAAAGAACTCAAATGGTTAGTCTACGAACTGCAGGAGGCAGAAAGTAAAGGAGAAAAAGTACATATAATTGGTAAATAATGCATTCGTTTCTTACTTAAGAAAAAGAAACATATTTTTACTAAAATTCTCTTACAATAACATCACATAATCTACAAACTCATTCATTATATTCTTATAGTGTTTATTATTATTATTATTACGTACTACGCTTTTTGAAAGCTCGAGTAGTTTATGGTCCAGTAGCTTTAGATTTAAGAAGGGCTTTTGTTCTAAACAATATATTTTTTTTTAAATAAGTTTATTTTGGTGTTTGTTTTAAAGAAAATATTAAAAATGGAAGACGAAATCACAGTTGCTTAAAAAAATATTCAAGGTCAATGTTCATAAAAAACGTTTTTGCAAATATTACGGCTTCTATGGCTCGGAGGTCAATTAATGTCATTATAAAAATGAAGATAATGGAACTCTCCAAAAAATTAATCCAAACTTTTTACGGACAACGAATGGTTTCTTTGACCTTGAATATTTTTTTTAAGCGACAGTGATTTTGTGTTCCTTTTTAACATTTTTTAATAAATCGATTAAAGAAAATAAGATTGTAACTAATTTTACTCGATTATCAAGAAAAAATTNTTATTATTATTAAGAAGACGTTATTAAAAATAAATCCCCGCACATACATATGCACAACAAATTGGGAAATTTGTTATGTATGTGCCAAAAAAGTGTAACGCGAGGTCATAGGTAAATTTTTTACTTTACTTTTGTAAAGCTTTTTTGGTCCGCTAAAAAAGAATACCGCAACTTTTTAACTACTTTTCGAGAAATTTAAACCACATAATACATCACTAATTCTTATAACAAATTAATATAAACTACAGAACCAGTCATAATAAATCGCATATTCAGTTATAATCACATGGATTTAAATGTACCCAGTCATTTAAATAACAAATATATTTTGCAAAAAAAAACTGTCTCATCAGAAATGTCAAAAGCATCTTCGCAATAAAATCGTGAAATGAAAACAAGAGAAGACAACTTTTCGAAATCGAAATGAAGGTTATTCAAGCAGAACAAATAGTTGTGACCTTTTTTACTCATTTGACACAAATTGAATTTTCTGTTATGGAATGGAAATTATTTTCCTTAGGGCAAAAGTTCATAACCCAGGACGTATGTACCTGTTTCCGTTTTAGGCCCAGGCGAAATTTGCTACATGATTTTAGGCGAATCATGCGAAGAAGCCGAAAATGCATCACATAAATGGGACATCGACTTACCAGATATTCCTAAGCCCCCAATTGAATCGCTACCAGCGCCGAATGTAGTATATCAATTCCACAAAGCACTTCAAATAAACTACTTATTGTCCACTATGTTATAGATCGGAAAACCTTCATTGAAAGTCTTGCAAATTTCCGATACGCATTTTGATCCCGAATATACGGAAGGAAGTCCCATAAATTGCAAGGAACCCCTTTGCTGCCGGTCATATAGTACGCCTGAAAATAAAGAAAAAATTAAACCTGCTGGAAAGTTAGTACCCAAATGTATATCAAAAACTTTTTTTATGTGAAACATCTTTTGGTGCGCCTGGGGGAAATATTAATTATTTTTATTTATTGTTTGTTTAGATGGGGATCACCTGGAAACTGTGACGCGCCCTTAATTCTTATTGAAAATATGTTCGAAAATATTGTATTGAATCATCCAGTAAGTCAGAATATTTATTAAAAGCCAAATGAGTTGCAACTAGATTTACAATTTTATAACATATATAAATGTACTAAATATTTCTTAGGATATAGATTATATTATTTGGACTGGTGATTTGCCACCTCACGATATTTGGAATCAGACGAAAAATCAAACCGTGGGAAACCTTCAAGAACATGTCAAATTGATGCAAACATATTTCCCAAATGTACCAATTTTCCCAGTACTTGGAAATCACGAAGCAGTACCAGCAGGAAGGTATGAAAAAATGATTCAAAATAATATTTTGTAAATAAAACTGAGAAAGTTCGTTATTTTTAATTTTAAAATTTCTTTACAAAAATTGTTATAACAATTTTATGTATTATAATCGTGATATATTTTTCACAATAATTCGTGACAATTATCTTATAAGTCGGCCTACCCATTAATTATTTTATTAGTTTTCCGCCGCCGTGGGTCCATCATGAAGAATATTCGATTCGCTGGTTGTACGAAGAAGCTCAAGATCAATGGAAAAAATGGTTACCGACTACATCCAATTCTACGATACAACAAGGAGGTTTCTACTCAGTATTAATTAGACCTGGATTTCGAATTATTTCAATAAATACGAATTATTGTAGTTCTTTGAGTTGGTATGATTCAGTTTTCATTTATTTTTATTTTACATTTTGTTTTTGACCACGACCTTTAAATGGCACTCAACTGTTCTAAGCTTTTTAAATTAAGGGTTCCTGTAATTTTTAAGTGACCATTATAAATTTTTAATCAAAAAAAATCAAAAATTAGTTCGGAGAAATGGACTACCCTAATATGTGTGAAATAAAACTGCTTTTATAGGTGGCTTTTGCTAAGCAGTACCGATCCTGCTAAAGAACTCAAATGGTTAGTCTACGAACTGCAGGAGGCAGAAAGTAAAGGAGAAAAAGTACATATAATTGGTAAATAATGCATTCGTTTCTTACTTAAGAAAAAGAAACATATTTTTACTAAAATTCTCTTACAATAACATCACATAATCTACAAACTCATTCATTATATTCTTATAGTGTTTATTATTATTATTATTACGTACTACGCTTTTTGAAAGCTCGAGTAGTTTATGGTCCAGTAGCTTTAGATTTAAGAAGGGCTTTTGTTCTAAACAATATATTTTTTTTTAAATAAGTTTATTTTGGTGTTTGTTTTAAAGAAAATATTAAAAATGGAACACAAAATCACTATCACTTAAAAAATTAATTAAGTTAAAGTTCATAAAAAACATTTTTTCAGCGTTTTGACTGTGGCTCAAAAGTCAGTTAAAGTAATTATAAAAAGGAAAGATAATGAAATTCTTTAAAAAAATGATCTAAATTTTTTACGTACAACGAATTGTTTAACAAAAAATTTGCTTCGAAATGAATTTTTTACCCTACCTGTGAAAACAATTACAAGTAGAATTTGCTACCGTTTTCGATACTTTATCAACCCTTTCTTAATTTTGTCGAAAATGCCACTGCTAGCTTTTACTTCTTGCAACACATCCCCCTAAATTCCTATAATTTTGACTCCACTTTCACTGCTTATATCTTATGATTGATATGCAAAAATTCTGTGTGATATTTAAGTACAATAAAATGAAAAGTGTGTTTTGAATAATTGTCAAATTTATGCAAGTATTTGTATTTATGTCATCTTACATATAGGTCATATACCACCCGGGTACTCAGACTGTTTAAAAGAATGGTCAAAAAATTACAACAAAATCATAAACCGCTACCAGAACACGATAACAGGACAATTCTTTGGTCATACTCATGGAGACGAGTTTGAGGTCTTTTATGATGATGAAACATCTTGTATGTCTAACCACAACATATTTTTTCCATTTTTCTCCCGAAAATAAAAATAATTTATTTTGCAGCCATACCTACGAACGTTGCTTATTTATGTCCATCAGTAACCACATTCGGTAACTATAATCCCGCATACAGGATCTATTATGTCGATGGAGAACACGACACAGCCACATGGGTAAAAAAATATTAAATACATTCAATATAAGGCTTTCAGGGTTACCGTTTGCCAAAAGCGCTTTTGTTCACGTTTTTCAATGTGTAACTTTTTCGTAGCCCAAATCTAATGTAGATATTTGTGTACTAAATCTTTATTATAGGAAATCCTTGATCATGAAACTTGGACAACGAATTTAGAAGAAGCCAACAATCCAGGGAATTCCCCCCATTGGTATAAACTCTATTCGGCAAAAGAAGCTTACAGCATGGAGTCCTTAAGGCCTGTGGAATGGGAGAAACTAATCCAAGAAATGACCGACGATCCCATAGTTTTCGGGCAATTTTACAAGTAATAAATGTTTTACATTTTCAATACAAGTAACAAATGTTTTACATTTTCAATTTTTTAGGTATTACTACAGAGATACAAAAGGCAGACCTTATTGCGATTTAACTTGTAAAATTCAAATGCTTTGTGATTTAAAATCTGGCAGGTCGCATGATCGTAAAATTTTGTGCAGTGATATAGAAACCAAAATATTAGCGAAAATATCAAATGTAAAGTCTGTACAAAATAAAAGTAAAAAAGCATAATAAAGTACCTTTATATAAGTAAAATGCATGCTATTATTATATTCTGAATGTCTACATAGTATTTAAAGTTAAAAACTTCACTTATCGATCAATTAATAGATTATAAACTGGTCAGTGGATACTAAAAAGAATATGATTTCTCCTATAAAGATAAATATAGATATAAACAACATTTGTATACAAAACTGAGTTGATTTACTATTATGCATGACGTACAATTTAAACTAAACACAAAATAAAAAAAAATTACGGGAAAATTTTATGAATTAATTAAGTACAATATCCTTTCTTAATAAAGTTACAGTGTAGCAAAACACAGACGAAGCTCTCTCAGGCATAAATACCTAAATAATTCCAAAACATATTGTAAAGGTAGTAAGTTATGACAAAATTTAAAAAAATGATGCATTTTATATTATACTAAGTAGCTGTGTAACCGCGATTTCGTCCGCTTGATATTTTTATAAACTTACTAGGTTTTACCCCCGGCTTCACTCTCTTTGATGTCGTAAATACGTGTCAAGAATACACGACCACGTAAAACTAATGTTTCTATCCCTGAGGAACGGTATTATCTTTATAGATAAAAGGTACCCTATGTCCTTTTTTGTACCCCTGAAAATGTGTCTGCAGAATTTCATGATAGGTTTTACCGCGGCTTCGCTCTAGTTGATGTCCTAAATACGTGTCAAAAATCATAGACGACCACATAAAACTAACGTTTTTATCTAAGAGGAACAGTATTGTCTTTATGTATAAAAGGTACCCTATGTCCTTTTCTGAACCCCTGACAATGTGTCTACAAAATTTCATGATAGCTTTTACCCGCGGCTTCACTCTCGTTGTTGTCCTAAATACGTGTCAAGAATCATAGACGACCACATAAAACTAATGTTTCTATCCCTGAGGAATGGTAGTGTTTTTATGGGTTAAAGGTACCCTATACCATTTTCTGTACTACTGCTAATGTGTGTACAAAATTTCACGATAGGTTTTACCCGTGGCATCGTTCTCATTGATGTGCTAGGTTCATGTTAAATATCATCAGCAAACACAAAAAAAACAAATCTTCTATTCAGTATTTTCTTTTGGATAAAAGGTACCCTATGCCCTTTTCTGTACCACAGCTAATGTGTGGACAAAATCTCATGATGATCGGTTGAGCAGTTAAGGCGTAAAATTGTAACAAACAACAATCAAACAAATCATATGCAAACAAATAATAGATTATAATTGTGTACAATTAATTATTCACCATATTAAAACATATCCCCAAAATTTTACATATTTGTGAATAGTTTATTTTGTATTTCATTTAAATTCTTCCATATTATAAACAGTATACATAGTAAAGTAGAAAGAGGAGACTGTGGTAGATATTAATTAAAAATTAAAAGGAATACTCACCCCTAATTACCACAAAAATTTTTTTCAAATAATTTTTTTTGTGGTAATTAGGGGTGAGTATTCCTTTTAAACAGTATACATGTTTAAAATGGACTAACAATTGTTTATTTCTAGAAACACACTGACAGAAACTGTAAATAATCAAAAATGAACTGTACAATATGGAAATTTCTTTTCACACCATTGTCCATTTCTTACAATTTCCGTTCTATTTGGTAGAAACTCAAAGAACGCTTTGACCCCTTTTTGTGTATGAACGTTATTAAGAGCTTTCTGCATTCCTTCAACAAACGGCGAGCTTTTGCAAAACAAAAGTTGCAAACAACCTGAATCCTCGTCTAAACTATTTTCTCTGATATGTTTTATAATATCGTCGACAAGATTTTCGCTCTTAGCATACGTTAACAGATCGGATATACCGGATTTGTTTGAGATCCATTCAAACATGTTATTTTCATTGATTTTTCTCTCATGAATTAAATACGGTGGTGAAGGTTTACTTAAAGATGTACTTATCTATAAAAATAATACTATTGTTGAATTATTGTGTATTTATAGGAGAAAAAGACCCACCAGTTGAGCAATAAAAATTACGGCGTTTAATACCACAGCTCCCAGTTTTCTCGGGCCAAAACCGAGCAACCTTAAGAAGCCTGAAAAAACATGCTCTTTTTCGCCAGTTTCTTCATTTCCTTCTTTGATCATCTTTGAAACAAAAGCTTTACTGACCATGTTTGTTATACTTTTTGAATGTTGCTCAAAATCCAAATATTTTCCAGCCATTTGCAAACCTTCCTTCAATCTTTGAAAAACACTGTTAGCATTATTTAACGCAACTAAACACAGCATAACGCACACAATCCACGTTGACTTCATTTTGTCTGAAGCCGTTCTAAAGAGAACAATTTCATAAAATAAAACCAACGCATGGGATACCATGCAAAACAAAAAGGTCGATTTGGGACAACTTTAACGGTTAGTTAAGAACAATATTATCTTAAAATCTATTGTCACATTTATGTGTTTCCCTTGAACTTCATCATAGTGGTAGTATCAACTAAAATGCGTCAACCGTTAGCTGGCTTTTATCTTTCACTATGCTTTTCGTTAAAATTATTTTTTAGTTCTGGCCAACAAATCCTAACGAGTTTATCAGATCTGACAGCCCTTAGCGAATTACCCTTGGAAAAACTGTTAGAAATACAGAAACATTTGGCACCAAAATCATCAGAAGAAAATGTACAAGAAATACAAAGCATTGCAGAAAAGAGAGAGGATATCTCCCCGGAAGCATTACCCCTGCACGCCGAAGAAAAGTATCACGGACGTGAAGGACCGTATGACGAATATTATCATCCTAAAAAAGAAGATAAAAAGGATATCCAATCCATTCTTCAGTTAAGTGTAACAACATTATCTTTTCTGGCTTTCGGTGGTTACTTGTTGTGTCTAATTGTTCAAGCAATTAAAGCCAAAAATAATTATTACTACATCCCTTCAACCACTACAACTACGACAACTACTACAACAACTACAACAGCAGCGCCAATGAATGTCCCTGATACAAGAAGACCTATTATTAGAAGACCTTACAAAAAGAGACCAAGGGATTCATTGAGAAGAAACAAACGGGAAATCCTAATGAACGAATTCGAAACAGAAAAAATATACAACGGACTTCTTACACTCGCAGAAGGGTATGCTAAGTTTCACACTGTTAAGTTACACGCAAATAAATTCTAAGATTTACTAAAATAAAAATAAATGTATGTACTTCATATAAATAAATTTGTTTAATTATTTTTCTTCTTCTTTTTTATTGGGGCATCCTATGGCATTTCGACTGATTATTTTTCCTTAGAATAATTTTATTATAATAATCCAGACATTTATCTGTAAAGAACCGACCGAGTTTAAAAATTGGTTAAAAAAGAACCGAAATTATGAATTTCGATTTCGCAATCACAAAATTTTTTCAAGACATATGTAATCTTACGACACTGTCATGCTTTTATATCATACAATTTAAAATTGGCTTTAATCCAGTCGCTGATCCTGGACATTAACTTCTTTTAAGGGTCCCTATTTATCATCAAAAAGTCGTCAGTCCTAAGATTGGTTTGACACGCACCTCCATTTTTTCCTTTCCTGATGAGCATGAATCCAGTCGCTGATCCTGGACATTAACTTCTTTTAAGGGTCCCTATTTATCATCATAAAGTCGTCAGTCCTAAGATTGGTTGGACACGCACCTCCACTTTTTCCTATCCTGATGAGCTAACCTTCGCGTTTCTCCAAAACTAGAACATTCCGTATCCTTAACTACCTATTTGCGAGCAGTAATCTAATCCTCTTAACTCCTGTTTCCGCATCTAATATGTCTCTAAAAAGCCACTCATGTCTTAGAAGGTGTCCTATCAACCTATTTCGTCTATTTCTTAGTGATCCCTGTTCGCCTATTCTAATACCTCCACATTTCTAACCTCCTCTATCCACGGTATCCTCATCACTCACGAGTGACACCACATTTCGAACGCTTCTAACCTTTTCTTTTCCGCCGCGCCCACGTCCATATTTCGCACCCATACAGCGTCGCGCTCCTGACATACACCTTTAACAATCTTTTTCTTTTCATAAAAATAAAAATTTCATATTGTAAAATTCCTAAATAATCCGTACTGTTACAATTTTGTAAGAAGTACATAATTAGAATACGGAGCCATTTTTGGGTATATCTATGCACTTACAACACATAACTTAAAATACCTCCAACCCTATCAACTGTTGGGCGTATAATGTGCTCTACCAACATATCCCCATATCTACTTACTAGTCATAACGTATGCGGAACCCTCGGCGCGCGGGTTAAGTCTGCACTTGTCCGCCGATTTTTTATTTGTGCGCCATTTAGAGGGAGTATCATAACGTAAGATAATGGATAATGCGTTGATGTAAAATCTCATGAAAATAATCGAAAAAAGAGACAAAAACTGTAGACCACCCGTATTCTCGATTGCAGTTATTGAGTAAATGGCTTGTACTTGTGAACAGTCACACCGAGTGCAGCTTCTTCTCGAACGCTCGCATAATTTTATGTCTTTACGTCGCGATATTTTATTAAGTCGATAGTTCGTGTTGTTATTTTATTGGGATCGACGTGGAACAAGTAATCAATGAGGTATGAATGTGTAATCGATGTGCCGCTCGATTCCAATCGCGATTCCACGCGAGAAATATGAGAAATGTTTAGTTGCCCCAGCATGCATTCGAATGACTATTAATGAATTTAGGATGACTGCAGTAATGGTATAACTGTCATAAATACCGGGAAAATATCACTTTACACTTTATTATGGCTTTTATAATCGTTATTAATATTATGATTACACTTTATTAATGCGCTCGTTGATGCATTTTATATTATTCTTGTTTATTTTTCTTCGGACTTCTGGTCTTGCATGTGCAATTTGCATGCGATCTCGAGATCTAGAGATAAACGAGAATTAGCAGCTTGTTTCTTTGAAGCGTAAAGCCAAACATGTGAAATTCACGGTGCGGGAAAATCCTCCGCTCTCGCGAATGGCGCAAATTTATCAATTAATTTTATTGATTATCGCATCGGTAAAGTGCCAGAGACATGCATTAGAAAGGCTTAACGCTTAACCGATCTATAAAACAAGGTAGTAAACCAAGGTGTCTCGTATCATAATTGGTTTTGAACAGGAATGAATGACGTAAATTGCGCAAATAACATTTCTGAATCAGATTTAGATTAGAAAAAAAAAAATGAAAATGCCAAAATGGAATAGGCAATTACATTGCCACATTATTTGAAATGAAAATTTTAGCCACATTACATACTTCTTTATCTGACAATTTAAGACTGATTACGTTTAAATCTTGTCTGACATCCCATATGAAAAGTGATGTAATTCCCTCTTTCGTCTTCTAATCTCATTACATAGAAAGTCCAGTCAGGTTCGACTTAAGGAAGGATGAAACGGGGGGCTAACCCCGGACTCCAAAGTCACGGTACGTTTTCTTAGCACCAAAAAACGCATTCTTTTTCATTTTGAATAACTTTATTCAAATCAAAATGATATGTACTATAGTAGTGTCAATCGCTGACAGACCATCTTATCCATATATAGATAAAGCAGGTCCAGGAAGGTACCGAGCCAGGGATGTCGAGGGTGTGACACTCCATCAAGCTTTGGTACTGAGTCGTATGCCCATTAGGGTTGCAAAATGAATTTTCTTTTTGTTTTTATTCAGGGGAGATTGCGGGGCACGCCAGAAATTAGTTACGGCACTGTATATATTATTATGTATCTACATAGTTTGCTTTCTGGTGATAAGGAAGAGGGGGGGAGCTACAATTGTGTTTTGCTCTGGGTAATTTTCTTTTTCTGGACTACTTGTCCAGCTGCTGGACCCCTATATAACTGACAATTTATTAGAAAAAGTGGTCAAGTGCGAGGTTGACCCACGCACCGAATGAATCAGAAACATGAAAACTTGTAAAAACTATTTGTAGGGGGTTTTACTGAACTTGCATCAGTCCAAATTTAAAAGTCACTTTAAAACTCAACTAGAAGTGTACTGATTTTGATGAACAGTGACATTTTTGACGTCTTGACGGTCCGGATCGACAAACAGATAGATAGACGAGCAACGACGTAATCCTGTAGGGGTTTCGTTTTACTTTTTTTAAGGTATGGAACCCTAAATATTAACATTTACAATTATTTTCTTGTAGGTGTAATGTTGAATATATATATATGAATGTTGTTTATATTGTCGCAAGAAAAGAAACGTGTTGTCTGTAAGTATTTGTAATTGTTGTTCCCGGTTACCAATACACATATGTATGCCTTTGTGGGGGTTAAAGATGAAGATCAAAATAAAATAAAATTAACGACGCTGGGTTCCTTTGTAATGAACAAATAGGCGCCTGTATATACCTGTGTGGTCCAACACTAATAACAATTCATCACAATGTCGTTACCTGGGGAATATATACGACGATTGAGTATGAGGATGGCCGATGACTTAACAGCTGGAAACCAAATAATATATACAACCAAACACATATAAAATTAAATTTATTCATATGACCATAATGTGTAAAAAATTATTTCTTGAGAAGCTNCTACTAATACTGATACTACTGATAAATGGACTAATAGCCGAAAAGAGTAGAAATATGTAATTCTTTGTGAAATTTGTCATTTATTTTATTTCCATTTGTATAATTACCTACTGTATCTTTATCTTATTAAAAATACGCAGTATCCTATCATACAAGTTTTTCAGTATAAATATTTAGTGTTTGTGAAGATAACATAATTATATATACAACCAAACACATATAAAATTAAATTTATTCATATGACCATAATGTGTAAAAAATTATTTCTTGAGAAGCTGTCAAATCAAATACAATGGAAGAAACATTCACCCATTGTTTGCGAAAAAAAAAATTAAAAAATGAGAATTTTAATGTATTAAGAAATATAATCACTTCATTAAACATGTACGTGCTCGTGGTTCGACAATTACAACAAATTTTAATCTTATTCTGAAGTAGTCAGATTAATAAACATAATCCATTTTTGATAAAAATTCTTTTTGCCGCAATATATAGAAAAGTGAGATCACAGAGAATCTCATTCTATTTATAGACAATTACAAATTTACAATAAATAATATAATTATATATCGCACATTTATACTGCACTGCTATCATCAAAAATACGGCCTGATATTAAGAAAATTCGTACAAATACCTTCAGCCATCTTTTCATATAAATTATAAGTCCAATACATAATTACAATTTAATGCTTTTGAGGAATGTTAGGCTTTAATCAAAAGTTTGGTCAGTTTGGAACAATTTTCAGAGTTCAGATGATATTTTCCTTATTAAAGCAACCGTTTTCAGGGTTTTGCAACAAAAGGATTCAAGGAGCATCTATTACTGTGACAACACAATCATATTGTTGTCATCGTCATCATAGGGTCAGTCGTCTAATATCTTGAGCCAATCTTTGCATTTCTCTAAAAGTACAGCATCCCACATCCTCAACTATTTATGAACAGAAATTTAATCTAGATCTGCTTCTATTCCTTTCAACTCCTGTTTCTGTTTCTAAAATGTCTCTGACTAGCCGTTCACAAGTTCACATCTGAAAAGATGTCCTACCAACCTATCTCGCCTTTTTCTCATTGACTTCGATAGCGCCCTCTGTTTTCCTACTCTTTCTAATACCTCCTCATTTCTGACCTTCACTATCCACGTTATCCTCATCATTCGCCTGTAGCACCACCTTTCATCCTTTTCTTTTTCACCTTTAACAATCTTTTTCGAATATAATAATTCGAAGTGGTCTGTATTCTGTCGAAACTGCCAAACGCGGATCGCGATTTCGATCTTTTTGGATCTCATCAGCGCGTCGCAGGCAGCTCCGACAGAACACAGACCAACTTTTACCTGCTGTCTTAACAG
>NW_020439003.1:576704-589428 GCF_000699045.2 Agrilus planipennis | reverse complement strand
ACTTCTTTTTGTTACTGGTAACTCAATCCTGTGTTATCCTCTCCTTTATTTCTCTACTATTCCTTCCGTGCTGAATTATCTGACTTGCTAGATATCAGCAACTTCTAATTCTTCATCTCCTACCTTTGTATTCACTATTTCTTTCCTTGCATACCAATATTTTTATTTTAATTTTATTTATTTTTAACTAATAATACTGTTCTTTGAAGTTTATGTATAGTGATCCTTATCTCAGAGACGAAAGTAGTAATAAAATCGGGCATGTGCCCCTTTTGCATCACCAGCTAGCAGTGATACAAAAACTTTTAAGTTTTATACATATTTGAAATCATACGAAATAGCGATAAATCTAATTTTGAAAATTTCTCGTAAGTTGATGACTAAAACAAATATCTATGTTATTTGTTTCTAAATATGTATTATGTCAAATATTTAACATTATTTCCTTGGTTTCATTTGTTTACGTAATAACCACCGAGACTCTTGTCATTATATCACCATGTTAAGTTATTATTTTGGTTCGATCTTTACAAACGGCATATGCCGGGATGTGACTCTTTTCGAACATAAATAACGCTATTAAAGGTGAGGCTTAACAGCAGGTGTCCAGAGCGTACCCGCTGCGAGAATTACTGCCCCAACGAATAACTATATACTTTATTACATACTAATAACATGCTCGTATTAGCTCTCCTCGTCGTCCCAACAAACTTCAAATATAGGTACCTACCCGTACGTGTAGCTAAGTACAGTAATACACATCCCAAAGGAAACGCCATAAAAGGATTTCATTAATCCTGAACCAAAATTTTACGCAATATTGTTCAGAGAAGTTGTCATTGCGTTATGTTATCTGTTGTCAACATGTCGTCGTAAATCATACGCAGCATCTTTGGGATATGTTGTATTATTAGTTGCTCTATTTCAAAAAATCTTTTCATATCACAACACTTCTGAGGTTCTTCCGCGGAATCAAGGATAAACAATCCCCAATATACTAAATATGGCGATCGGTATTAAGTATCTGATGCTACTAATACTGATACTACTGATAAATGGACTAATAGCCGAAAAGAGTAGAAATATGTAATTCTTTGTGAAATTTGTCATTTATTTTATTTCCATTTGTATAATTACCTACTGTATCTTTATCTTATTAAAAATACGCAGTATCCTATCATACAAGTTTTTCAGTATAAATATTTAGTGTTTGTGAAGATAACATAATTTCATAGGTTTGATAATTTTGATTTACCTTTTAGTAATATTTAACAGATTCTTTTACGATCAATCAAGTGCTTTTGTTACGTCGGAAAATCGATAACAAGTGGTGTTTATAAAGAAATAAAAATGTATCAATTTGCATATTAAATATGCGTTTAATCATCATGTACTTAACGCAATGAAGGTCTTGCACTATCACTTCATCTCTAACAGCATTTTTATGCACTTACTTGCTAAAATGATAGTAATGTTTCTCTAAATACTTCGTTTGTTATTAGCTTTGTTTCTAGATATATTATTACGTTATCCACAGCAAATAATAAATTCAATCATCTCAGAGTGTATCCAATATAATCAAATAAATTCGGTTCTGTTGTTATTGAAAAATTGTTACTAGAAGAGGTACAGATAAAGAAAAAATCCTGAATCTTTTTTGGTTTTAAAATGTATATCTATTCATATTCTATCAACATTTTCCATTAATCCAATAATTTTACAGAAAAAAGTGAAATTAGAGATCAAAATTTTCCGATGTCAAACGACATAACATGCGTATGTTACCGGAAATCTATGAAATCCAGGAATTTTGTACAAATAGAATACAATTCCTAGGAAATGTATTCAATTCCGAGGCTATTTAGGAAATCTATAAAATATTATTTCAAAGATTTTTTAATATACACATATCCTGGGAAATGCAGATATACATTTCCTAGGAATTGGTACTAATAATATGAAGAAGTACACATAATAACTGTACTAGGAAATGTATAAAACTAATGTTTTCTGTAAATAAAATGGATGCCCTCTCCTCGCTTCCCTATTGCCGCGTACCCATTGACATCTTGAATGTAATACATTTCCGATTGCTATTTAGGAAATGTATAGATTTCCTAGGAAATTTGTCTAATATAATATAGTTCACACATTTCCGGTATACATTAGGAATTATATACATTTACTAGGAATAGTATACAATGACGGATTACACACATTACCGTTAACATATACTCTTAGTAGGCGTCCACTAAAATTTGGTGGAAACTTTTTCCTTCAATTTGGATACCTCCTTCCCCATATGTCCCCTACATCCCCACCCCCCTCACGTGAAATGTACCCTATAATTTTTAATAATTAAACTTATTTTCATGTATCCTCATGGGACATCTCAAAATAAAGAAAAAATTAATGATTTCTTTATTATCTGCAAATAATAACGTTAAAAAGTGAAGCTTTTCAATGAACCCTCTCGCTCAACTTAAATGAGATCTGATGAAATTTTGCTAGACTACTCTCTCCTTTTTTAACTGGTGTAAACAGTGGATGTTCCCTAAGTATGTACGGATACCGTACCTAATTAAAAGCGTTTCTTTGTTGCCCATAGTTTATTTCATTTCAAAAAGCAATAAAATCTGTGACATATATGTAAGTATCCCATAACAGCTCCCATTTGTTGGAAAATATCTTCATCGAAAAGGAGCATAATAACCGTAAATCTTGAAGTGCAGGAAGTAATTATCAAATTATTGCCGTTTGTTTAGCGTAAACCTCGTTCGCCAGTCCAAACAAACAATCAAGCGAGGCGAATATCGCAGTTTCCAGCTGAAGTTTACTGAAAATAATTAATTAGCAGACACCGCCTCGAAGATGAAAACCAGAAGAAACCAATGAGGTAAACACTTTCTGACTCCCGACTCCTCCTACTTTATCTTCAAGAGTAATCTCGCGCGTGGACCGCATTAGTTGCCGATTAGTAGTCAATTATTGACTTAACTACTGTAACCGTTTAAGTGCCTCCTTACAAGACCACCGCCGTGACGCCTAATATCGTAATTAGTAGTGCCAAGTTCCTAATTGTTTCAAAAGTGCCTTAGAGAGAAGAAAGGATTACCTACAGTATTACCCAACTTCTTACCAACTACGAATTAAATATAGGTGCTCAACGAACTAATCTCAGTTAAGGTAATCAAAAAATGCCTGCATGGAATCTTTATTACATTTATTTCTTTTATTCTAAAAATACACGCCAAAATAAAGAATTCTCCCCTATAGAAATCAATTTTACGTAAAATGCTCGAAGCAACAAGATTCGGCAATTTAAAAAAGTTATTGTCTTATTTCTAGGAGATCAATTCGCCTATCATCAAGTGCCTACTGCTTTTCGTCAAGCAAAAATCCTTTGCTGGATTATTGACGTGATTTTACATGGTTGTGAAAATGAATGCCTTGAATGGGCAAGATCACTGCTTGAAAACCATGCCCCCAAAAGAACCAGTTAAACTCAAATTCGGAATCGACAGTATCTTAGCATCAAATCCTACAAGTTTAGAAGAAAATTGCAAAAATTCTATAGCAAAGCCTACGCCAACCATAGCCGTTCCCTGTTCTGATTGCGTCACTTCGCTTTTCCGATGCTGTTCCCTCAATTCTGGACAAACTTTACTTGAAAAACATGCCGACTATCCAAATCATAATCACAATTATGCTACAACGAATAGTATCTACACCGTACAGCCAATAAGACCGTTTGCAACTCGACCAGGTAATAAATAAATTTTATAATACACATTCATATAATGTATGTGCATAATGTTTATTATGTGAATTTAGTAATCAATTTGTTTTCTACAATTATGAGTAAGCCGAGTCTTCCTTCTGCTTAGTAAGAAACTAATTGCTATAAAAATTATTGTAATTCGGTCACTTATTAATTATGAAGTTCTGGAACTGAATGGGGGTTAATTAGAGAATCTTGAAATTTGTTTTTTATGATGATTATTCTTTATAATATATATATCAGAAATTAGGAACAACATGTAAGAGATAAAATTTACATAATAATAGAAAATTATTTAATTGTTAGTAGGATATGTACATATCCTTTTTGTTTATTACATTTATGTTTTGTTGATGTTTGTGTATTTTAATAATTGACATTGAAATTTTGTAAGTCCTTTTTAAAATTTGAAATTTACTTCAAAATAGCAATTATTTATCATCAATTANCCTTTCTTTGTTTACCTTTATCGGTTAATATTGCTCGATAAGGCAAGAAAATAATTATGTAAACGTTCGAAACCGTAACATCTCACCACCCACCGTTTCAGTCGAACACGGTTGTATGTCGTACGGCAGCAGGGGCACTTGCTCTAATGAAATTACTCCGCTTTTATTTTGCTTGTGGGTAATGACTCGAAGAAAATCCTTGCTCATCTGGGATGACTCGTACCATTACGAATAACTATAAGCGCGGTCTAGTACAATTAAACATGTACACACGTAACTACTATATATACGTGTTACCGGAAAAGTATGGAATCTAGGTATTGTATACAATTCCTAGGAAATGTATACAATTCCGAGGCTATTTAGGAAATCTATAAAATATTATTTCAAAGATTTTTTAATATACACATATCCTGGGAAATGCAGATATACATTTCCTAGGAATTGTATGAAATTCCGATATTGTACTAGGAAATGTATAAAACTAATGTTTTCTGTAAATAAAATGGATGCCCTCTCCTCGCTTCCCTATTGCCGCGTACCCATTGACATCTTGAATGTAATACATTTCCGATTGCTATTTAGGAAATGTATAGATTTCCTAGGAAATTTGTCTAATATAATATAGTTCACACATTTCCGGTATACATTAGGAATTATATACATTTACTAGGAATAGTATACAATGACGGATTACACACATTACCGTTAACATATACTCTTAGTAGGCGTCCACTAAAATTTGGTGGAAACTTTTTCCTTCAATTTGGATACCTCCTTCCCCATATGTCCCCTACATCCCCACCCCCCTCACGTGAAATGTACCCTATAATTTTTAATAATTAAACTTATTTTCATGTATCCTCATGGGACATCTCAAAATAAAGAAAAAATTAATGATTTCTTTATTATCTGCAAATAATAACGTTAAAAAGTGAAGCTTTTCAATGAACCCTCTCGCTCAACTTAAATGAGATCTGATGAAATTTTGCTAGACTACTCTCTCCTTTTTTAACTGGTGTAAACAGTGGATGTTCCCTAAGTATGTATGAATACCGTACCTAATTAAAAGCGTTTCTTTGTTGCCCATAGTTTATTTCATTTCAAAAAGCAATAAAATCTGTGACATATATGTAAGTATCCCATAACAGCTCCCATTTGTTGGAAAATATCTTCATCGAAAAGGAGCATAATAACCGTAAATCTTGAAGTGCAGGAAGTAATTATCAAATTATTGCCGTTTGTTTAGCGTAAACCTCGTTCGCCAGTCCAAACAAACAATCAAGCGAGGCGAATATCGCAGTTTCCAGCTGAAGTTTACTGAAAATAATTAATTAGCAGACACCGCCTCGAAGATGAAAACCAGAAGAAACCAATGAGGTAAACACTTTCTGACTCCCGACTCCTCCTACTTTATCTTCAAGAGTAATCTCGCGCGTGGACCGCATTAGTTGCCGATTAGTAGTCAATTATTGACTTAACTACTGTAACCGTTTAAGTGCCTCCTTACAAGACCACCGCCGTGACGCCTAATATCGTAATTAGTAGTGCCAAGTTCCTAATTGTTTCAAAAGTGCCTTAGAGAGAAGAAAGGATTACCTACAGGATTACCCAACTTCTTACCAACTACGAATTAAATATAGGTGCTCAACGAACTAATCTCAGTTAAGGTAATCAAAAAATGCCTGCATGGAATCTTTATTACATTTATTTCTTTTATTCTAAAAATACACGCCAAAATAAAGAATTCTCCCCTATAGAAATCAATTTTACGTAAAATGCTCGAAGCAACAAGATTCGGCAATTTAAAAAAGTTATTGTCTTATTTCTAGGAGATCAATTCGCCTATCATCAAGTGCCTACTACTTTTCGTCAAGCAAAAATCCTTTGCTGGATTATTGACGTGATTTTACATGGTTGTGAAAATGAATGCCTTGAATGGGCAAGATCACTGCTTGAAAACCATGCCCCCAAAAGAACCAGTTAAACTCAAATTCGGAATCGACAGTATCTTAGCATCAAATCCTACAAGTTTAGAAGAAAATTGCAAAAATTCTATAGCAAAGCCTACGCCAACCATAGCCGTTCCCTGTTCTGATTGCGTCACTTCGCTTTTCCGATGCTGTTCCCTCAATTCTGGACAAACTTTACTTGAAAAACATGCCGACTATCCAAATCATAATCACAATTATGCTACAACGAATAGTATCTACACCGTACAGCCAATAAGACCGTTTGCAACTCGACCAGGTAATAAATAAATTTTATAATACACATTCATATAATGTATGTGCATAATGTTTATTATGTGAATTTAGTAATCAATTTGTTTTCTACAATTATGAGTAAGCCGAGTCTTCCTTCTGCTTAGTAAGAAACTAATTGCTATAAAAATTATTTTAATTCGGTCACTTATTAATTATGAAGTTCTGGAACTGAATGGGGGTTAATTAGAGAATCTTGAAATTTGTTTTTTATGATGATTATTCTTTATAATATATATATCAGAAATTAGGAACAACATGTAAGAGATAAAATTTACATAATAATAGAAAATTATTTAATTGTTAGTAGGATATGTACATATCCTTTTTGTTTATTACATTTATGTTTTGTTGATGTTTGTGTATTTTAATAATTGACATTGAAATTTTGTAAGTCCTTTTTAAAATTTGAAATTTACTTCAAAATAGCAATTATTTATCATCAATTATTATATCACGTTCTAGTTATTCACATACAAATAATACACAATAATTACAGGCAATATTTTATAGGATGATGTGTTGACCATTCAAAATGATTATTTACGAAAACACATTTTTATTGCTTGTCTTGTTCTAATGAAGAAATCTAAAGGAATTGTCGTAAAATGTTTATTTTCAATTTTATTACCTACTCTTTGATAAGAAATAATGATGAGTACTCACTGTAATCAACTAATACTGTAGTTCAATTTTATCGCGACCATAAAAATACTCATAAATATTTTTGGTGACGGGATAAATAAATTTTAATATTCATCAAAGTCATTAGTACAAAAACGTACAACGACAAGCATTATTTTAATTATTTGATAAAATGCGAATGACCCACTAAATATTTCACAAATCATCAAATCAAATCCGTACATAACTGTTCAATCATGGTGAATGTATAGGTATCAATTTCGATTTATCCATATATTTTAAATCTTATTAATTAAAAAATAATTAATTAGAAACTCTAGTAGTAGTAACAAGTTGCAAACATCAAATAAAATATATCATTTATATTCCCTAATCGTTAAATCTTTTTGATAACACCAAACAGTACTATCTTCATACGTTCCCAAACATGAGAAAGGGGCTTAGGGAGTCTAAAGAAATGGGCCATAAAGATTTTAGTTTTATTCCTTTTTATATGCTAACGTATTTGATTTTAAATCTTATAACAAAAATACAAAACCGATACATATGAAATACGTTCAACAATTTGATTGCTGATTGAATCTCGAAATTTGGTAGATATCTTTAACATCTAGCAATAATAAAAGCTAATAATCTTCTTTTCAACTAAAACTCTTGGAAATAATGATTAAACGGTTTCTTTATTCACACTCCGTTCAAATAGATATTTTTGGATAATGGCCGATTCATTCTTCGACGCGTTTTAATTTGATTACATCAGTTGGTAAATGTAAAGTTTATGTCGGTAGCAGGCAATCGCTTAAACCGATGATGAGCCCTAAACTTTATTATGCACAAGTAATGTAAACATTAGATCTACAAGACCTTTATGTGCATATATACAAGTCGTAAACAGGCCTTCGCATCCAGCTCATCTCTCGTTTATACTAGTCAGTTTGTTCGTATACAGTGGGCACTGTTAAGTGTTTGGAATAAGCTAATGTATCTACATCGAGAACATTTGGTCTCTTAATTTGCTCAACATTTGGCTCTAACTTTAGTTAATACTCACCAAAATTATCCTCTAATAAAACGGTTCTAAATATTTTTCTAAAAATTATCATCTAAATCTACCCTATTAAAATTGTTCACATTGTACTCATCAGTTATCATGTTCGCTTATAATAATAATGAAAGTATACTTATATACTTCTTCATTCGAAACCCAAAGTTGTAAACGAATTTTATATTTGTATATGCGGATTTATTAAAAGCGAATTTATATGTACTTGTCTATAATGTGCCCAATTCAGTCTAATCCAATCTAATTATAAAGTGAACGTAGCATCCCAGGGAATTGTGTTAGGAGAAAGGAAGAAAGCTTAGGATTTCAAGCGATATCTGAACCCCTTCGCATGTTATTACCAAAGGATATATTAACTGACGAAGTGGCGAATCTAGTGCGATTATTGTTACCGAAAGTTAATCGTCTTAATTTTGAAGAGCTCAGCGATTTAGGCCCGTTTTTTAATATTTTAAGTGTCTTGCTATGACTCGTAAAAGTCAGTTTTGAGATATCAGTCATCAGTTAACTAACCTCAAAAAAAAATTCAAAAGTTCAAAAGAGAAAAATTTCAAAACAAAGGGAGCTTTAGATAGCCCCTGACCCCGAGGTCATCTACTCTCTTGCTTCCGCTTGGATTGTCCAAATTGTACTCTAGGATCTGTTTTCAATAATAAAATACCAATAACAACGGTCTCATTTTCACTTTACAACCATCAAGATATTTCCTAATTAAATTTAAAAAACTCGAACCAATTATGGCACAAATTATATACGAATACCAAAGTCTCTGAACAAACTTCGACGAATACGTAATAATATGATGTTAATCGAACTTCTGTTTAATAATTCTGTTAAAATAGTCATAGTCAATATTAAAAGGATTATAAAAAGTACGTGGGCACTTATTATATTTAGACACCTACTTGCGCTTGTCTGTCAATAAATTTTATTTTTAGATACTCAGAAATTTTAAACATCATCTATACGTACATTCCGATCCATACAAATTAATTAAACATTCTTCACTAATTTATGAGGTAGTAAAAGATCAAATAAAGATCTATTTCAACCATGAAAACACTGATTCGGTTTCCATTTTTCCACACCAGGACGTTTTTAGTTCCACTGACGTTTGTAGCAACTTTTATTAGATTAATTGTTTATTTTTTATCGATCGTTATTGAACTACATATTGCAATATTTAATCGCCTCATTGACAGGTACCATTTTTAAACATTTCCTTAAATTGAACCTCAAAAACTTTAGATAATTAACTTGTTAAAACAATTTTTGATGTGAAATATTTTTTGGTGGTCTTAGGGGGTTAAACTGATACGCGTGGCAAGACGGAGCGACAATAAACAAAACTTCCATGTTTCACATCCGCCAAACACCTTGTGATGGCTATTTTTTCAACAACTTCCTTCTTGAACGAGAACTATTTGTTTAATCAGCATTGAATAAGTGCCATTTGTTATAATAAATACCCTGATCCTCAATTTCTTCAAAATTGTTAGTAATGACAGTAAAAATCTCCTCAAAATTTGATAAGTGCATGAATAGTTCATAATAATCAAATAGGTTGAACACTGGTTTCAAATTAACGATTATAAATTATTGGTTTTAGTATTGATGATATTGAAGTGTAATTTTTAAATATCCGGGAGATTGTAGCAGGCAAACAAATGCTTTCCTGTGATTTTTCTTCTTAGAGTATGTTATAAATTGGCGTCAAAAGAAAAGTAGATTTTAACCAAATGACTTAAGCATTTTCAAACTGAAGACGAGATAAGAAGTGAAATAATTGGAAATTAGCGAAATTTTTCCATTTACTCTTTTTTATACATATTTGTCATTTGGCAAATGTCTCACCCTCGTAGATGAAAAACTCAATCACCAATTTACACGTCCGATATATGTAAATAATAAACATAATAAATGCTTATGCAATTCAAATAAAACATAAGTAGTTGTTGTTCAATGTTTAACTGCATAATTAAAAATGTAGCAATTGCCTACTACAGCACTATTACAACTGGTCTTCTCAGCAGAGGGTACAGATTAATTTAGACCGAAATGAAAATAAATAACGGAAAAAGATCCTAAACAAGGACCAAGAGGAGAAGAGTGTTTCTTAGTTATCGCCACAGGATGTAATCACATGTCAGGGCCCAACATTAACACCAATAAACACTAAAAACATCACGGTTGGATCTGTTGATTCTCAACTACGTCCCGCAAGCATATATAAACAGATGTTTAGACGTGATCATATTTACGTATACATATTTAAGTGTATACCCCAAATTCTAAACGATCTAATGTTTATTATTGTTTATCGGAAGCTTTAACGGTGAAACAGTTATTACCTTCCTTTAATTGAATAATAAATTTTTTCAAAATTCTACAAAAAACTCATTTTGCTTTATTCATTCTTCGCACACGTTCTGCCATCTTAAATTACTACTTAAAGGACCTTGCTGGATCCTTACCGAAAATGGTCCTCTGTTAAACTAAATGAAACTTTGGATTCTGATAGTTCTCGACGTGTAAATCAAAAATCTCAATGGGCACTATGTCGTAAAAACTTACCTTTTTGAGATATAGTCCCTTAAAGTTGCATTCTTTAGTCAGGACTTGCAAGGTACAATTATACCTGCTCTATGTACTAAATACGTATACGTTACTTGTATATTATGAATGTGTCATGGTTTCGGACCAAGGATGGTAATGAACTCTGCAAAAGTGTAATACACCTCAACGTAGAAGTGTACTTATGAGGAAAGTTGATGTACTCAGAGCTGTAATCAGACAACCAACTATAGTTTATACGACGCATAAAAACTAAAAGTGTAACTGTAACGAAACTTTAGTAGGTTCATATACAATTTTTATATTCCGTATTGGTATCTGATATCACTTCTGAGTATATACCAACTTTCCCTGTAAGTTGGGGTACCTACTCAGAAGTATAATCAGATATCAATACAAAAACTATAGTTTATACAACATATGAAAACTAAAAGTGTAATTGTAACGAAACTTTAGTTGGTTTATATTGAATTTTTATATTCTGTGTTAGTGTCTGATTACACCTCTGAGTACACCAACTTTCCCTGTAAGTACACTATGACGTTGGAAGACCTATACTACAAATTTTCAAAGTGCATTAAGATCCCTATATCGAAACCATGACAAATCTATAATATGAAATACTACAGGTAGGTGCCAACATAATCCAATACGTACAATTGGTATAATTGTTCCTTGGAAGTCCTTACGGAAAAATGCAACTTTAAGTTTGTCAGAATGCCATTTTCCGTAAGGATCGCCCAGAGTCCTTTTATTACCTAGTACTAGCTTTATCGCAAATTTCTAAATATATTTATGGTAAAGGCATCGATAGCCTATTAGTTTATAAAAAAAAGAAGTAATGATAGCCGCTGATTATAAGCATTGTTTTGTATAATAGATGCAGTTTAAGATTTCTATTATTGGAATTTCATAAATCTACCAACACATTAATCCATTATGAATAACTGATGTTTCAAATAAATTACTGAAAAATAAATGTGCATTAAAAATGGTGAATGCGCTGGGCAAGCTTCGATTTTCGTAGTGTTAGCGTGTCCCCGGATTCATCCGCGCATCAATTTCTTTATTTTAACTTCAAAGCATTCAAACAAATAATAATAATCTCTTTCACCAGCATTCAAACTTTCAGTTTGTTCTAGATCCTCGTCGATTTATTGTAAAATGTTATTACATTTTCCGAAATTCCGAAGAGGTTGTTACCCTATAGTAGATATGGTTCCTAATGTCATTAATATAATTTATTTGTTATTACTCATTTTTTATTGCTAGAGTGTCCTGCATCCTTTTTCAATCTCCAGCAGTATCATTTTCTACTTCTATTTATCAATTTCTTTTATTTTACAGCCATACGGATACCTTCCTTGCAAACATCCCGTAATTCTACCACATCATTGAACCTCAGTGCAACAGCTAACTGTTCTTCGGGAACAGGAAAAAGGAAAAGATCGTGGTCCCGTGCGGTTTTCAGTAATCTACAGAGGAAAGGACTAGAACGCCGTTTTCAACTTCAAAAATACATTACCAAACCTGATCGACGCCAATTGGCTGCTACGTTAGGTCTAACCGATGCGCAAGTAAAAGTCTGGTTTCAGAACCGAAGAATGAAATGGAGACATTCCAAGGAAGCTGGGAAAATGGGAGAATGTACTGCCGATACCAATAATGACGGAGAATTGTATATTGATGTCGATACGGTTTCCGAAAGTGATTAAATTGTGTTATAGATTGAATCATTTAAAATTATACAAACTAATGGATGAGTGGATCGAAATGAAATCATTATAGTATTTACCAGTCACTCAAATGATCAGATTTAGTCGGTTAAATAAGAAATATTGATATCTATAATTAAATTAAAATATTTTTGAAAAATTTTCTAATACCGATTTTTAAAAAATCAAAAATCAACAACATTAACATCACTATTCAGTAACCATTTTATCAA
>NW_020439003.1:574591-576328 GCF_000699045.2 Agrilus planipennis | reverse complement strand
AAATATGTAAATATATGTATACTATTAGTACGTATCAATATTCATAAACAAGGGTAAAATTTTATAGTTTTCAATGCCTGCTCTGTATTATAATAATTTAATTATCTATATTCTTTCAAAAAATACTTTATCGACAAAGAATGACATTTACCTAAGAATAAAATGTTATATTACAAACTCATGCTGTGCTAGATTATTACGTATCTCGTCAGTACCTATCAAGTTACACCAGTATATAAAAAAAATATTGACATATATTACCTACAACTATTTCTAATTTCTTTAATTAAATATATTTTCAATTAATTTCTGCAGAGACCGTCTAAAAGGAATGCGACATTATAAATGTTAAAATAGGCTTATCTTTCTGAAAGAATTTAGAATTTGTCCCATTCCTAGTCGAAATGTATCAAATTAGACCAGTTAGTAACCAAAAATTTTAATATCATCATTAAGTTAACAAATTAATTAGTTGAGGTAACACGGCTTGCCAATTTTCAACATAATTTCATTGAAATTGGTTTACCAATATCATCTATTGTTCTTATGAACTTGAAAGTCAGCAAAACCTTTACATGCTTCAGGACCAAAGACATTATTTAACTCTACAAGTTTATCTAATATTCCAATATATTCGACTTTGTTACTATCATAAACCATCTTCATTGGCATTTCACTGTACATACTTTTGTAACATATAATTTTTATTGTTGTGTTTGTGCGGTAGGTATATCATCTACTTGAAACAGAGGTCTTTATCTGCAAGGTTTCTACGTGATTATCCTATATTTTATTTGTGTTTTTAACGCTCTGATTTGTGCCCATTAATTTATAGCATAAATTATTTTGGCATATAATAGGTACCTAATATTTATTGCTACTGCATAAACAAATAATTCTACTGCCTGTGTTCTGCTCCAAAAACAGTGCATTTCAAATACCTACTACAATATTATCTTCTATGTTACTATCATTATTTTTTCGTGTTATAGTAACATACCTACAAACCTAGATACGTAACTTTTATTCTTGTTTGACTTGATTCTTTCACTGAATATTTTTTAAATATTTTTTTTTTCGACATTTTGCAAACGCAATAACCTATACCTTTGGTGCAAAACTTCCACCATAGTCTCTTGGCGTCAATAAATTAGCTTATTTTAGTAAATTTACGTTTATGGTGGAATTTTGTAATCACTACTACCAAGAAAGTAAAAATTCTGGAAAATCTTTTTGGAATACACCTCCTTTAAATTAGTTTCAGAGAATTACAGATAAATGAATGAAAGATTCGCAAAAATAAATATTCTTCAAAAAGAAACTGCAGTTTTCGAAAAACCTTAAAGCATTCGGAATAAGACATAAAATGGAGCAATCATAACCAATCAAGTACTTTACATTAGCCGACAATGTGAAATTGTCATATTGTAAGTGCCACTTTATATAAAACTAGCGACCCGACCTAGCTTCGCAAGGGTGCAATGCTGATACTTAATATACGAGGGTGGATTGATAAGTTTCCGGCCTAACCAAAAGATGACGCCACTAGGCCTACCTTGAGGTGACATTCTATAGTACCATCCTTGGATAGCTTGTAGCTATAGTTTCAGCCCGATCTCCTTGCTAGTGTAGGTTTGACAGCACGCTGAACAAGACGCCTCTGTGGTTTTCGTAAAAATGGAAAAGCAGGAAAATCGTGCTGTCATCAAATACTTTTATTTGAAGGGGTTAACGCCG
>NW_020439003.1:570611-573844 GCF_000699045.2 Agrilus planipennis | reverse complement strand
TCCCTAAGAGATAGACATATACCATCGCGGACTTTTTTGTAGACCCTTTTAAGATGTACAATATTGTAGTACATTTTTTTGATCTATCTCGTAGGGTTCAGCCAGCGTTTGCAATGTAAGCGCAAAAAATGTGTTTATTACGACATCACATTAGAAACCTCTAAAATTATCAGTGTTTCTCTACTATATTATGCATAAAAAAAAAAAACGCATCAAAATCCGTTGCGTACTTTTAAACATTTAAGCATACATAGGGACAGACAGCGGGAAAGCGACTGTGTCTTATGCTGTGTAGTGATAGTGATAAGAAGATTTTATAAACACTGTTCAGCAAAATTCACATAAGTACCAAAGAACGTAGCAAATTGGTAGTTTTTGGTTTGTACATTGAAATTACCTACAGTTTACAGCGTAAAATACCTACTTGAACTAATCGAGTATGCATAGGAAGCACGTAATTATTGTACCTGAAGGTGGTTCAATAAGTTTAAGTGCGGAATACAGCGCGCAATAAAAATTATTTTCTCCATTCTTCCATATCGTCTTAGTTTAGTCGTACGTCTCTACCACAGTACAACTTCTACAGTAGAGTCCATAAACCAAGGCAGAAGAGCTATAACAGTTTCCGTGACATAACGGAACGAACGAAACGCTAACTGTAAGCGCATTACAACTCATTTACACATCCGTGGCCCCATTCGATCAAAAAGCAACTCTACACTTGTTTTGGACACGTTGTTACCATTTTAACTGTTTGATAAACTGATCTATGAAAAATTAGAAATATAAACTGTAACGCGCGAAAAATTGGAACGACATTTTGTTTTAGGTCAAATAATAGGTATACTATTTCATTAACAAAATGTAAAAATTCATAAGTCTTCTCTATATTGTAAAAATTTACACAGAAAAGCTAAAAATTAGTAAGAGAATTACAATTTTTAATTATGACTACCATAGTGTCAGATAAAAGCGATTGTAGAAGTCTAATCCTTGAAACGGCTGAATCAATTTCGGAAGGACTTTAGAGACATTAATAGAAGGACGTCACATATATGAGGTGATCAGGATCAGGATCAGGATAATTGTTTATCAATAATGACAATTATATTTTTCAATATGTCACAAAAACATTATTAGGTTAACTGTATAACAACAAATGGAAACAACTGGAGTACTAAAAACTTTTTCAAAAAAAATTTTCTTAAATATGAAAGGAAAAGTCCTTATTCTCTGACTCATCAACATCCAGGATAAACCCTTGGACCTAGCACCTAAATAGATGAAATTTTGCACAGAAGTTTCCTTATGAAGAATACTTCGAAATTCGATCTCTAAGGGGGTGAAAAAGTGGTGGTAAAGCTTGTATCGAACATTTTCGTTTGGGGTCAGTATTAGTTGAAACTTCATATAATTAATGAAACCCCTATTTTGGCATATTAAAAAAATTCAACCTCTGCAAAAATGAAAACTATTTTAGGAAAAATCTTTCTTCAATACAACACCTGTTAACCCAGCAATTGTAATTAAATTTAAAAGTTGTTAATGTTCTTAAGATTTAGGAAAAGTGAAAACTATTGATGAGAGAACTTTTGCGTTCTCTATTAATTTGTGCTGCTTCTAAATTCATAAATAACTACCCACACTCCTTTATTACTTATTAGCTTCGAAAGCTTCAGATATTTTTTTATACTAATTAAACATAAACAGGTCGTCAACCAAAAAAAAAAAACTGCCATAAAATCGTACTTGAATCTACAGAATACATCTCAATATCAATTCACTTCATCTGCATATGTTGGGGAAACTAATAATATTTAGTAAATAACTAACATCTTTCTTCGCATTATCATTGCGAATTGACCGTATGGTCAGTTTTGAAGAGTTCTGCTTCTGGTTCGTTAAAACGTAGTGGATGTAATGGTATTCGGCAGGTAAGTGGGTCATCGTATATAAACCCAAGTTCAAGGTATTTCTTAAGTATTCTTGTGATACTTCAATACGGTGCAGTTCTTAACCAGATAGTGCTTTAACAGTGAACAATCCACACAACAATCGTACAGGTTGGTCACAATTTCACTTTACATTTTTTTAATGGTACCAAGCATATAGATAGTAGAATTATTTGCAGTGTTAAGAAAAAAGGAACACTAAAGTTGATTAAGGATACTTCAAATTTCTTTTGAGCAAAACTTAAAGTTACTTCAAGTTAAAGGCAATATTTAATTTTTAAACAACTGTTATACTGCTTATTACAGTTTTACTTGTTCACTAGTTATTAGTGTTTTGAATCTAAATTCAAGAGCTACAAAACTCAACTTCTGATTAAACAATAATTGAAATAGCAAAAAATAAACAACGAAAATAGATAAATAAAGCTGTGCAGAATTTAAATCACCTCATTTATCCTTTGAGAGAATCGATTGTTGCGTAGTTATCCTTGAATTACTGATGATACTAATATAGTCGGTAACAATATTAAGTTTAAACAAAAGTAGAAACTTCAGAAATATGTTTGTTAAGTTTTGGATATTCACTGCAGCTAATTAAGGAAATACACTTGCAGCTCTTAAAGCCATTATGTGCAGGTCGAGATATTATAGTATTTTATCCTGAAATTGTAAAACCTGCTAATGGCCTACCATTACTACCACGATACGAAATAGCAGTTATAATCTTTTATTGCATCCACCTTACTTTTCGCTTTTAAAATCATAAAAATAACTCGATAATACTAAAAATTTTTCAAATATTTTCAATACATTTTGTTTTTCAATTTTTATTTCGGTAGGTACTTTTACATGTACCTATTCATCTTATCATTAACAGGTGAACGTGTTTCTTTTCATTTCTTTTTTTGTATCGTCCGTATTTGTTAGCGCTAGTTATTTGGACAACTTACAGTTATTAGACACATTTCACGGCGAATGAATCAAGGTTAAGTTTGCCGAAGTCTTGGTTTACTTCTTGGTCGTCAGGTTGATGCACCTTATACACATGATGGCCTGAAATAGAGTATGTGACCTGAATATTGCAGAATCTCTCAAATTATTAATTTTAAGCAGTGAAAACTATCACTTTTCTTATTCCTCTTACAATAACAGTTATGTACGCCTACAAAAAATTCGGCTCATTAATAAACATCCACAAAGAGGCCACTGAACACCATTCATGTCGGGTGTTTGCGGATGTGTTATGAACAGTCGGCTTTATTCAGTCTTTTTATTATTTTT
>NW_020439003.1:561883-570583 GCF_000699045.2 Agrilus planipennis | reverse complement strand
AGTCTTTTTATTATTTTTTTTATTAAAAAATTAATAAAAATCGGCAAACTACCTACAACATTTTTATTATGTTTTGTAAATGCACCAATTTATTTTTGTCTTTTTATTAAAAAAATAAAAAAGCATTTGACAAACTACCTACAAGGATTTTTTTATATTATGTACAAGCACCAATTAATTTTCTTTATCTCCAGTCAAAATTCTCGAAAAAATTATTCCTTTTTTACTATGGAAAATAATCTAGCTAATGTAAGACTTTTTTCTATTTAGAGACATAGCAATTACGCAAATATTTAGCAATTTCTTCATTTTTGTTGTCGTTTTCTATCGGTTTCTGTCTTATTTTATTTCGAGTTCTTCTTTTGATAAGAACAATGCTCATTGTATTTGTTACACGAAGCAGTTTGGTTTCCTGCTAAGAATTACCCATAGCAAACCAACGAGTGGTGTATGAAAAAATTTTTATAACAAGTGCCAGAACAATGGGGATGCGTGAATGTGGGTGCAATGATTGTAATTATTATAATTATTACATCAGATGCAATTTTATTGTTGTGGCGAAGTCAACAAACCACGACGGTACAACATTGGGACACGAATTCGTTCACTGTTGACATATGACGCCTGACGATCATAAAAAAAAGGAGACATAGAAAGTAGAAGCTTCCAAGACTTTCAGGAAAGAATCTTCGCGCAAGTGGGTCAACGACAATTTCTTATTAAATGAGTTAGTTTCCTTTCTATCTGATACTGACCGTGAAGAACATTACCAAGTGTGTACCCAGCAAGACTATTTATATATATGTACATATAAATCATTTGGCCATTATTAGTAGTAACTAATAGAAATGATAGGCAAGNAATGTGTTAGTTTGTATCTCGCAATATTTTTATAAAACAGTTTTCTTTATTAATAATTTTAGCGAAAGTACTGACGCATTTATATTATTATATATTTAATTAATTGGCTAATGATATTCTCCGCTGTTCTGCTTAATTCCGGTTAGGTCACAAAAATTACAGTTTAATATAGAAATGTTTCAAAACAGTAACTATAAATTCATAAAAAAAGTGAAGGGTTTAAATTTCCCTTATTTAAATTCATCATCTACTTTGGTTTCATTCTAGTATTAATTTCGCTGTCTAGTTTTCACATCCTGCAATTAGCTGACCTAAATAGCCACAACCATATGTGTTGGAATGTCAAACTTAGTTAAGTGCAAATTTATTTTTAATTGAATTGAATTGAATCCTTTCATTCCACTCATCATTACAATAATGAAATCACTGAACATTCCAATCAAACTCTGCCATATCCTTTCGATAATTCTATGATCGTTTAGATTCATAGTTATAAAAACTATTCATAAAAAGCAGACATAATTAAAGAAAACTACTTAAATTTAAAACTAAGAAAACAATAACAACTACCAATTAATTGGATGATAACTTGCGTTCGTCACAATTAATACAGCAACGAATCTAATTAAAAAATTTTCATTTACTTTAATCAAATTTTGAGATTATATGTTAAAACATTAGTACTGAAGAGAATAAACTGCTACCAAGAAGATTAATTAATAGTACATATTATACTACAATGTTGAAATGGACCCGCATTTAATGCATATAATAATTAATACGGATGTTGAAAAGTAAGAGTTCAATGTTGTAAATGAACACGGATATAAGCATTTACAATGGAAATAAAGAAAGTACACGCTTAACTAGTCAAATCCAAACCTAAATCTCGTATGATTCAACACTATAATAAAAACAAGCGCATCATCGTCGTGATTATATTTTACGACTTTACCTGCAACGTTACCGTAATAAACTTTTTAAAAATTAATGGTTTCGGTTACCGCATTCTTATCCGTTAAACGGTGAAAAATATGCAACGCTCATCGATACTTTTTGTTGTCCGTTTTTTAGGTTTGTGTCTTTGTGTGTCATATGAAAATTAACGGTACTTATAGGCAACTTACTATAAGTTCCGGTACGTTAAACATCTTTCTAAATAGGCACCTAGATATAACAGCACTCTAAACAATAAAAAGAGCACAGTTAAGACAATAATCCATAAAAGACAAATTTTGGCCGTAGCGCTAAACATTGCAATAAATATGTATGCATGTAGGCGGAATGCATATACAAAGGTCAAGCTCTTTAAACTAATGCTTCATGTTTATGCACACATAGCTGTAAACATGCATCATTCTAACAGGACTAGTACAGCTATAAAGCGAAACAATTATAGGTCTAACATGCTTAATTAATAGCAATTAAGTAAACTAAAAGAGACTCGCTCAATAATTACCATTAAAACATTTCACATCAAACACGTGTTTTGGACGCTTTTAATACAAGCATTATTATTGATAATGACTCATTAGAAGTGAGCGAAACACGTGTTTAGTGATAATTAGGGTGCCTATTTTCAATGTTTCTGTAGAATGTACTAGCAGGTATATATACAGGGCAGAATATAATTCACTCCGGTTAATGACAATTTACCCAAATGTGAAAAAAGGACAATGAGCCTGGCGTAGCGAAGCATCGGAAATGTTAAAAGTTTTGGTCAAAGAAATTTATTGATATACATTTGCAATGAATTCGAACTACAAACGAAAAATAAATAATAAATTATATTCTTTAGAATGTGTAGAGAAGCAAAAGGATTGTCCCTGCTGGCTCTCTTCAGTAGCAGCCTGATACTTAACACCATTGCCTACGCCTATCCTAATCAACAATCCGAACGTAATTTCATACCAGCCAGAGTACCACAGTTGCCATCAGAGAGGATAGAAAGAAAATTCGCGGAAAAACCGAATGCCATTAAAAAAGTTGCTCTAAGTGATATCGATGACATCCAGAACAATTCAATAGAAAGTTCTGGAGGAGGAGGATTCTCGTGGTCAAACATTTTCGGTACGCAAGAATAATATTGAAAACTATAAAGTTCAAAATGCACACGACATTTACTTAATAACATAGGCATTTTCATTTATCAGGTATGGTAATGCAGATGCTTTTCAACCCAGGTGGTTCTCAAGGTCCCAATAAATCCGAAGGATTGAATGATGGTTTAGCACCGTCTCCCTGGGCCAATTTGCTATCAGTTGGATTAAAACTTCTTACTGCATTCTTAGGAGGTGGTGCAGCAGGAGGCGACGGTATTGATAAGGTCGACAATGGAGGGTCACAAACCCAGGTAGGTACATCTCATACATACCAAAATATTTATCACCTCTCACTCGAAGAGCTTTTATTAACACCCGTAACTTGTTGTTAGTGTACAGTCAGTTACATTTTAAAAATATGGGCGACTTCTAACATTTTCTTAATCAATTTTATAATAAAAAAAAAACAATTTGATTTAAACAAGTATTGTGACACACCTGTAGCTTTTTCCTCTTTACACATGTAAATAATAAAACAAAAACAAGGCATTAGTAGTTGCTTATTGGCTTGCACAGGGAATAATTGCTGCGATACTGTCTACACTTATGGGGGCTAGAAATCCTGATCAAGTCAGCACCATTGCTAAGCAAGCGGGGGAGGTAAGTTCCCACTTCAGTAAATCAGTACCTACTCCCATTGTTTGCATGTATCTATCGTATAATATCAAAATACTTAGTTCTTAATTTATGTCTTTTTGGCAATTAAACCTTTGTAATTTTTGGCTAAATCTTTGGGCATTTGACTCAATTTTCAAACCTCCTGATTTCTAACATATCATTCAAGAATCCTAATGATTCTTTCTAGTTCTTTAACATCGTCGTCGATCTTTTGGAAGCTCTACAAACATCATTCTCGCATCGATCCAGAAACGCCCGAAATTTCGGCAAAAAAGATACCATGAGTGACGCTGCCGTCGCTGGAATATCCATGATGAAAGGGTACGTTCGTTCCATGTCAACAGCGGACAGCAAATGTGCACAAAAGTATATGTGCGATGCAAACAGAGAATGTTCAACTGACATTGGACAAGGATCGATATTTTGTCATTTGGGAGCGTAAGTAATATTTTTAAATAAATATTTCATACCTCGAAATCAAATAGAAGTCATGCTCCCCAAATACCAAAACAATCATGTGCTTCCTGTTAGATTTATTCAATTTTTACAGTAGCCTTTAAAGCCTAATTAAAGACCTTTCGTGAAACAAATTTATTTAACTAATTAGTCTTTAATTAGCACGACTATTATTAATTAACCACCCGCTCACTACTATATCGCCTACAGTACAACTACAATAGTGCGATCTAGGCAACCCACTAAACGTCTCTTGAAATTTGTTCACGTGTGGTGTGTTGCCTACAGGTAACAGTTTGATATCTAATAATGCACAAAATCACTGGATAATATCAAGTGCAAAGCTGAAAACAGAAAGCTAAACACAAAACAGAAACCATAAAAGTAGACGATGACTCACAAAGAGAATCGTTGTTGCTTTCTTTTATTAATCATCAAAGGTAGTCAGTTGTAATATTAAAGTTGTTTGCCATATTTCAGATACGCAGCCAGTTTTCTAATGCAACAAACGACAGGCAACAGTTTCGATATCTTGTACGAGGCTGGAAGGAGAGGCAGGTCAGGGGACGATTGTCAGCAAGCCTTCCTTGAATGCAACGAAGTCTGATTGTTAACGCAAAGTACTTAGTCGTTTTATTTAACACCGATACAGACTTTTTTAACTTATCGTTAGTGCTTCTTTTTAAAAGACTATTTGTTATCGTCGGCCTAAAACTCCATTAATTTATGTCAATATTCCGAGTAGATTTACAGTAAAAGAGAATGTTGTTTCGGGGCGCAAAAGTAGGAGCTCACAATGAGATTGTTTAAAAAAAATATTTCACGGAAAGAAAAGTAGAATTACCTTCCGCTGGGAAGAATCTGGCTAATTTAAACATTTATCTAAGGGGCGTGTTAATTAAATGTGCCTAATGAATTTGTACCTTAATTAAACATTAAACGAATATAATAATCATCATGAAAACTGATTCGACATCCCATGTTTTTGGAATTCGAATAAAGAGCGCTGCAAGTTAATTTGTGTCTAGGACAAAAGAGTTTAAGGACTGCAATAATTTATTTTTAACTATTTATAATTATTTATAAACTTTTATTGTTTATTATAAATGTCTATTACAACAAATAAAGTTATTTGATTTATTTTTGGTGTTTTAATTTCTCTATTTTCACTCAAAAGTAGCTCATTATGGACGGACTGTCCTACAATCATCATTGCACTACGTGATATAAAATCAAAATTCAAGATGAATAGCCCCCCACTCCCATGTTATTTTTTCATACAACGCATAATCTATAACAATTTTATTTAGAAAATTGGCTATTCGAACTATTTAGCGCACGCTTCCATTCTATGCGAAACCCACTCCTTCCTACCTTTTACCATACTATCCATGAACCAATTTTCTAATTAAAACAGCATAATAATTGTGCGTTGCATCAAAAAAACTTTAACAAAAAAATTAAACCGCCGAAAAAACTGAAAAGCAAAAAATNGTTTACCCTTTCCAATAAAACAAGAATTGCTAAAATCGGACTATTCCGTCAAAAGTTATGCGTGGTCATACATTACAATTAGTGAGTGAACAACAATCAACAATCATTCCCTGTTTTCCTACCTTCAGGGTTGGAATTATTTTTCTAAATTTATATGGAACCAACTTCGGGGTTTACCCTTTCCAATAAAACAAGAATTGCTAAAATCGGACTATTCCGTCAAAAGTTATGCGTGGTCATACATTACAATCAGTGAGTGAACAACAATCAACAATCATTCCCTGTTTTCCTACCTTCAGGGTTGGAATTATTTTTCTAAATTTATATGGAACCAACTTCGGGGTTTACCCTTTCCAATAAAACAAGAATTGCTAAAATCGGACTATTCCGTCAAAAGTTATGCGTGGTCATACATTACAATTAGTGAGTGAACAACAATCAACAATCATTCCCTGTTTTCCTACCTTCAGGGTTGGAATTATTTTTCTAAATTTATATGGAACCAACTTCGGGGTTTACCCTTTCCAATAAAACAAGAATTGCTAAAATCGGACTATTCCGTCAAAAGTTATGCGTGGTCATACATTACAATCAGTGAGTGAACAACAATCAACAATCATCCCTTATTTTCCTGGAATTATTTTTCCAAATTTATATGGAACCAACTTCGGGGTATACCTTTTCCATTAAAAATAGAATTATCAAAATCGTACTCTGTAAAAAGTTATGCGTGGTCGTACATAAAAAAAAATGTACGCGTCAACTTGGAACTTTCTCCTTTTTTTCGTCGGTTAAAAATACAGACAAGATACCCCATAACTCTATTCCTATACTTTATTTTCTTCTACTGCCGGGATGACCCGGACAACGTTGGGAATTACAGCTAATTCTTTTATAAGCACGCATCCCGTATGGACGCAATTACTGCAACATTTATTTTCGCCTAAACTAGTCAGAGTAGAAAAATACAAAAATTACCGTAACGGTGTCGACATATTTATATTCACAAATCATAAATATATCCGCATTTGCTACACTTTAACTAGGTAGCAAATCTGTAACCACAGTTTATTTTACGTTTTGAAATACAGTTTTGCAATAAACCATGGATCATTTTGTAACTAATATAAAAAATGGTAACCCCCTGTCCGAAAGACAGCATTTAAGCGGACCTTCTATAGGATATCACCAACCTTATGGGCCAATAGAGTACAATGGATTCGAAACAAACTAGTAAGTCCGTATTTTAATTTTTAAATTTTTAGAGAAAATAAATTACTCAAATATAAAACCGAATAAGTCACTCTATGAACTCCATAATGGTAGAGTTGTACGAATTGTGCAAAAATTATGCAATACTCTAGATGTCTAGATTAAACTTTACTTCAGATATCAGATGTATAAAAATTTATTTAGTTGAAAAGAAATTTTAATATTCCAACCATGTTCAGTAGACGACTCCGTTTATAGCATCGACAAAGTCTTATAAGTTGACTTTATACGCTATTCCGTACAAACTTCTTAGTTTATAACGTCTTAACTTACAGCAGCCAGTACAATTTTAACGACGCACAAAAATATTAAAATTATAATTGTTTACCTTAACTAATAAAAACCTTTCTCAAATATTAATATTGTTTGAAGAAGATTAAGTAATTATACAGTACATTTCTTCAATACTGTCGATTTTTCTAGTGTGAGCAATGAGTTTTGTACCCCTCCCACCCTAACTACGACCATGCACTTACGTTTATATGACTAAAATAATGCTTTCTATCTCCTCAGCCACCATAAATCGGGAAAGAAAAACAACATTGCAGTCTCAGCCATGACTTTGCTTGCATTTATGTTTTTCTTGAATATACTGCAAAACTGCATCAAAGAACACATGGACCAGACAAGTACGCCGACGAACATGGTAATGATGGTGGCGGCCCGACAAGAGCAAAGACAAGCGGAAAGAAGAAAAGACGAAGAAATGTTTGTTACAGACGATAATCTTTTTAAAAACACAAAAAAAGTCACAACTGATAAAACTGATTTAACGTATTCGATAAATCTTTCAAAATGTGAAGTCTTTACGAATGTTACCGTTAAAAATAAATGTATAGACCATATTTTAAGTGCATTAAATGTATAATCACTTACTTAAAGAATTCAATTACATTCTGTATATTAGAAAAGTTATTTTAATACATACTATTTTATAGTACCTAAACATTTAATTGTTTAATTATTGGTACCTATATATAATCTATTAAAATAACCTTCCAAGTTTATATTCGACCAACTTCGGAATATACCCTTTCCAATAAAACAAGAATTGCTAAAATCGGACTATTCCGTCAAAAGTTATGCGTGGTCATACATTACAATCAGTGAGTGAACAACAATCAACAATCATCCCCTATTTTCCTGGAATTATTTTTCCAAATTTATATGGAACCAACTTCGGGGTATACCTTTTCCATTAAAAATAGAATTATCAAAATCGTACTCTGTAAAAAGTTATGCGTGGTCGTACATAAAAAAAAATGTACGCGTCAACTTGGAACTTTCTCCTTTTTTTCGTCGGTTAAAAATACAGACAAGATACCCCATAACTCTATTCCTATACTTTATTTTCTTCTACTGCCGGGATGACCCGGACAACGTTGGGAATTACAGCTAATTCTTTTATAAGCACGCATCCCGTATGGACGCAATTACTGCAACATTTATTTTCGCCTAAACTAGTCAGAGTAGAAAAATACAAAAATTACCGTAACGGTGTCGACATATTTATATTCACAAATCATAAATATATCCGCATTTGCTACACTTTAACTAGGTAGCAAATCTGTAACCACAGTTTATTTTACGTTTTGAAATACAGTTTTGCAATAAACCATGGATCATTTTGTAACTAATATAAAAAATGGTAACCCCCTGTCCGAAAGACAGCATTTAAGCGGACCTTCTATAGGATATCACCAACCTTATGGGCCAATAGAGTACAATGGATTCGAAACAAACTAGTAAGTCCGTATTTTAATTTTTAAATTTTTAGAGAAAATAAATTACTCAAATATAAAACCGAATAAGTCACTCTATGAACTCCATAATGGTAGAGTTGTACGAATTGTGCAAAAATTATGCAATACTCTAGATGTCTAGATTAAACTATACT
>NW_020439003.1:521591-560248 GCF_000699045.2 Agrilus planipennis | reverse complement strand
ACAACAAAACAAATTAAGGTTTTTTTGTGTTTTTTAGAACACTTCCACTCTGTAGTAAAGTTACTACTCTTGCGCTTTAACGTGGCACAAAAGCAATAAACTAAGGCAACCCTGTAGAAGGTATTTGTAACGCCGTTGAACTTTGAGGATCCTAAATCCTCTCATCCGCCCCAGCAGATTGAGCAATAATTATGGATACATAAATTCCGTGGTGTGGAAAATGAAGAAAACGTTTTGACGATAACATTCTTTGTGTTATAACTCTTGTAAGCGACGAACGCATATTGTCGCCTATTAAAAACCGCATCCCCCAAGTAGTCGCATACATAGCATTATCCTCACAACCCGGTGTATGTTCTAACGTGTTCCTTCTTTTAGCGCATACTCCGTGCGCATCGTCTGCCCTACTTACATTGACTTTGGACCACGTTAAAGCGTGGTTACTATACATCTGTGATAGTGTGAGCAATGAGTTTTGTACCCCTCCCACCCTAACTACGACCATGCACTTACGTTTATATGACTAAAATAATGCTTTCTATCCCCTCAGCCACCATAAATCGGGAAAGAAAAACAACATTGCAGTCTCAGCCATGACTTTGCTTGCATTTATGTTTTTCTTGAATATACTGCAAAACTGCATCAAAGAACACATGGACCAGACAAGTACGCCGACGAACATGGTAATGATGGTGGCGGCCCGACAAGAGCAAAGACAAGCGGAAAGAAGAAAAGACGAAGAAATGTTTGTTACAGACGATAATCTTTTTAAAAACACAAAAAAAGTCACAACTGATAAAACTGATTTAACGTATTCGATAAATCTTTCAAAATGTGAAGTCTTTACGAATGTTACCGTTAAAAATAAATGTATAGACCATATTTTAAGTGCATTAAATGTATAATCACTTACTTAAAGAATTCAATTACATTCTGTATATTAGAAAAGTTATTTTAATACATACTATTTTATAGTACCTAAACATTTAATTGTTTAATTATTGGTACCTATATATAATCTATTAAAATAACCCAACTACAACAGTTCCGATTATAAACTCTTTTTAGCTTAAGCACTAAAATAAGTGACTTTCAGAGCCTAAAAAAGGAGATGCGTTTTCTTTAATCATTCGTAGTTAATGTATATTATAATAAAAAATACGTATAAGACTCGCTGCTGCCCGCAACTCCGTCCGCATGGAATTCGATTATGTCGCAAACCTCCATTTTACATCTTTAGGAGTTAAATTTTTAAAATTTCTTTCTCAGTTTCATTTAAGTTCTATAAAAAGCAAATCTCCGCAAAATTTCAAGTTTTTAGACCCAGCGGTTTAGGCTGTACGTTGATTTTATCCTTTTATATATATACATATATATATAGAAGTGCTAGAATAATGGTTTATCGTAGTTACTTACACTATCAAGTCGACCGGCTCCATTTGCAACATCTCACACATTCACGAAGTGTGTCCTTGAATAAGTCATTTGCACATTTTGCATTCTCTTTTTATCAACGATACGACACAAACCAACCCGCGGCACTCGCGAACTTGGACACTTTACGATATACGATATACCGAGATGTTCATAGCATTTTTAATATGTAATAAATCGAAATTAATAGTAATCAGTCCCACTAAACGCCATTGAAACATGTCCGTCTCTTTACGCCGACGCGATGCGAGACCAGCAAGCGCAGTTTGCCTTGCGCAAACAGTATCTGCCTTCTTTCGGTAATATCTACAACTTTTATTGTAATCGCGGCAAAGACAAATAAATATCACGTTTAAGGATGAACAATTATTACTTGTTTACATAAAATTAAAGTAGTTTTGATCTTTTATTACAAAAAAAAAACGTTTTCAAAATAAAACACATTCTAGGTTAACAATAATGAAATCAACGGTATTGTGATCGATACCAAATAAACAAACTGTTTTGTATTTGTAATCATTACATGTATTTAACGAAAAGTTATCTTTTTAATTTGCTACCACATTTTAAATAAGTGCACTAAATACTTACGTCTCTTTTTAGAACTTTCAAATTATTTATTTATATTTATTTATTTGTTGTCCAACCCTCACCATATGTACAATAGAACTAGAATAGATAGAGATGTTTGTTTTGTTGTAATAAAAAAAAAAATGAAATTCTTGTAGTATATTTAATACATATTATTTCAGTTACATTTAGTTTAACGTACGAAACTAAAAAACATAAAATCAATGTACCTAATTTTATCATTCACCGCAAAAAGAGATAATGAAAAAGTTGACAATAATTAACAAAATTTAAATATACAGTCTTTCGTTACTTAACAGAAATATTCTTCAATTGCAGTGCAAACATCTTGCTCTTACGGGTGAACTACTAATGAAAACGTTATTTGTTTTAAATATTTCTAATATTTAGTACTTAAAACGCTCAATAAACTTTGTTTGAGTTAGAGCACTGCTCCCCATTGTAGGATCCATCATCCGGTCCCAGTTTGTATGTCCGACCACGAAGCCAATGGCCCTCATCTTCTCCTGTTTCTTCCGTTCCTCCAGGTCAGCCCACCGAACCTTTAAGAGTAAACAAAACCGTCTAGCTGATTAATATCCGTCTATTAACAACTACAATTTGCAAACTACATTACTGTTCGGCACTTACCCTCTTCTGGCCTGGCTTGGAGGGTGTGGTTTGTACCCAGTCATCGTCGAGTTGAAGGTAGTCTTCCATTGTTTTGGATGGTCGGAGGGGCTTGCTGATTCCATCGAGTTTAGCTGCAATACAAATCTTTGTGAAAAAAATAATAAACACAGCTTTAAATATTATCTGTGTACGACTTTCTTTTTTATTTTGATAATAAACACAACAAAACAAATTAAGGTTTTTTTGTGTTTTTTAGAACACTTCCACTCTGTAGTAAAGTTACTACTCTTGCGCTTTAACGTGGCACAAAAGCAATAAACTAAGGCAACCCTGTAGAAGGTATTTGTAACGCCGTTGAACTTTGAGGATCCTAAATCCTCTCATCCGCCCCAGCAGATTGAGCAATAATTATGGATACATAAATTCCGTGGTGTGGAAAATGAAGAAAACGTTTTGACGATAACATTCTTTGTGTTATAACTCTTGTAAGCGACGAACGCATATTGTCGCCTATTAAAAACCGCATCCCCCAAGTAGTCGCATACATAGCATTATCCTCACAACCCGGTGTATGTTCTAACGTGTTCCTTCTTTTAGCGCATACTCCGTGCGCATCGTCTGCCCTACTTACATTGACTTTGGACCACGTTAAAGCGTGGTTACTATACATCTGTGAACTATCCTATCTCACAGTTTGTCTTCATCAGCCGAACGAAGTAAGTACGCAAGTCCCATTTACTCCTTTAAGAGTAGCTACATCCGTTAAAAAACCCAAACTTTTACCAATTTTTAAATCCAACTAATACACAGAGCAAATCCCTCCAAAAAATTTTTTTGGTCTATTTACTTACCCCATGTATTAATTAAATTTAATTTTGCACATCAATTTGAATATTTTTAACGAATGTATGATTAATAAAATGGAGCACAGTAAAGAACTAACAAAAAAAAATATTTTCATTGGATGATAATAGACGCTTTTTGGATTTGTCTGCAACTTGTAGCAGTAATAAGTGGAAAGGTACAGTCACAGTTAACAGTTTATGACATCATCAATTTACTTGATCTACCTTTTATAAATCCCACAATTGGTTTTTTTACGCGATAGAACAAGACAATCCCAGTACTTGCTTTCGAGAAGTACATGCAGATTTCATGAAGAGTATTACGAAAATGACATCCATGTCCCGAATAAATGTCTTAAAAATCCATTTTGAAACAAAAAGGTTCAAGCATTTTACAAATAAAGAAAGCATAATTTTTTCAGCATTTAAAAGCATTTAAAATTGTTGTCGTACATAGGAGAGAATTTTAAGTCACATTTTGCTTCAACACAATTACACAGGCGACGTTATTTTTTTTTAATAAGGTTTATCAGAATAAATGCATTTATATAAATATCACAACCAGCACACAAGAAAAATTATAGTTTATTACACATATATATACGTACACTATGTCTGATGAATACTCTGGAAAAGTTAAGGGAAAAGAAGATACATTAAAAAGAAGTAGAATAAACCATCTCGCACCACTCAGTGATATACATAAACATGAGGGTTGTCAACTTACCGAAAGCCCCAACTGCTCCGGCAATGATAACGATAATGCGCATTCGCGTTTATTTTGTGGTAATACTTTGCCAATCGAACGTTGAGTGCAGATTATTACTAATCAGTACGTACACTGACTTGTCTACGAATCAGCTGTTTGCGAAGGTCACGAATAGGTATGTGTGTTTCGTCGAAAGTCGATGAGATAACGCGGTAACTGTTCTCAATCATTAACGACTGTTTAACAGGGATACTTTTTATGCACACTTTTTACATCCTCTACGTTGTAGTACTATGACGAGATACAGTCTACAGTACCTTCAGATGTTACCCTTCAAATATTCCGGAATACTGATCAGACATAGTGGACAATGTACACGTGTATATGTCATTAAATATTAAAGAACATAAAGAAGAGCAAACATGAGTAACTTCCTCTGTTTTACTGTCTCCATTCATGAAGACTTAATAACAGAAGATCTAGCTGAAATAGACCCTTATATTGCATTTTAGAGGCCCTTACTAAGGGTAATTAAAAATTTTCTTCTTAAAGCCTGTAGAATATGCCCATTTTTAATATCCCTAAGTATGAAAAAGTTTATCATGACATGAAGTCACTTTTATTTAACGTTTCTTTTACATACATATCTAAAATTTGTCTTTAACCACAGTGGCCTTGAAGCAAGAATAAGAAACTTAATAATTAATGTACTTAAATTAGGAGATTGTTAAGAAATAAATAAAAAATAAGAGTCACAATTAACTTGCAGACATGAATTTCGCCCATTTCAGTGCGGACGTTTTCCACGCGAAAGTAAAACGATTGAAACATGCGTCGGTAAATTAAATTGTGTGTTACAGTAATTATGTAGAGGTAAGTATCTTTTTATCTGAACTTTATTCCTATTATCATCGTTGTAGTTCTCTTACATTATAAGGTATCAAATAAAGGAAATGCTTACACCTTTATAAAGGAAATATAATAAAATATAGATGTTTTTTTAATAGTTTTACACACATATACCTTTCTCAAGAAGGATAGTGTACGTTTTCTAATAATAGAAAAAAAGTATCGAAACCTTAAACATCAGTGTGTCAATAGTAGATGGGTGTAACTAAAAATATATACGTATAACACAAAACTAAACAATGTTACGTGTCATCAAGTGGCACTATAATAAACACTTTAGCCATTTAACGGAATAATTCATGGTAGAGAGAAACAAGGCGTTCCTCAATGTAATATTAAGTTACTCAGAGAATATACGTAAATACCTCAGCAATTTAATTGATTTTATTGAAAAGAATAATATCACTGGTAACTAAAAACTTACCAAGATTGTCTTGACTTAAGTCGAAGGCGTCCCATTTGCTTCTACACATATTCTCCTGCAGGAATTCTCTCTGTTTAAATATTATTAAGACCAAAAAAATACAATAAAAAATCAACTACCATTTGAAGTGACGCCACCATGATGAACCTATTACAGAGCACTGAACCTCAAATAGCATTATGAAAATGGCACCAAATTTACTTTTATTTAATTAAAATACCAAAAAGGGTAACTAAACAGCAGCTCGGCCGACTCACTATATCTGAAACAATTATCTTACCTCCTGCGATTCGTCATTATTGACACTCGGTGGCGAATTAATTTCTTCCATTTCAACTTCTGGAATTGATCCAGACTGAATTAAACTCGTTGCATCCAGAATGGGATGATGTGTTGGGGTGGTTTCCCATCCAGATACACATTTCTGGATTTCCGCCTCAGTGCGTCCATGAATATTTCTTTTGGTACAAGTTTGTACATCCAACTCTAACTGACAAATGTAAACCTACAAAGAGTTGAGCCATGAGTTATTTGCCTCAATCTCAAGTTTAACTATGTATACCTGAAAACCATTTTGTTTTGCGTAACTCCACATTTCTCCGAAATATTTCACTTTTTCGTTCACATTATCGACGATTATAAATGGAAAGTAACCATCAGTTACGGTTTTTTTGAAGGCTTTCATCAACGATTGCCTGTAAGAGGCTTCCATGCATTCTTCATACTCATAAACCATATCTTTGACTTTCACTTTTCTACCATCTTCGATTACTTCTTTCTCTTGTTCCACCATAAAGTAATCATCCAATGATAGAATTCTAGGAGCTGATCCACCATTTTCAACCTATTATTGAAACCGTAATATTAACTGAATAAAGTTGTTCTTTAAAGTAATGGAGTACCTCTTTATCTTTGATTAACTTTGCTAAAGTTGTCTTTCCGCTTCCAGGAGGTCCTCTAAGAATGATGACTATTCTAGAGGGCCGGTTATATCTCCCTGGTGGATGCAGTATGTCTTCTATTAACGTAATATTATTATTTTTGTTCTGAGGTGTTTGTTTTGCATTATCTTCAAACTGCATCTGTTCATGAGCTGGTGGGGGTGACCACTTTGCATATTGGGGATTGACACTTTCTGAAACATTATCCCTTCTTGAATCTAATTTACGATCTGAATGCACATTTCTGTGACTGTCACTTCCAAATGATCTACGATTAAAATCTTCTCGATCATTTGACTTTCGATCAAACGATTTACTGTCCACTTCGTCATAACTTCTTTTATCATCATGAATTCGCCTTTTCTCGAAGGACCTTTCATTGAAAATTAATTTGTCCTCGCTACTTCGTTTTCTATCATAAAACACTTTTTCGTCAGAAAAAAAATTGTCATCTGAAGACATATCCTCGTATAATTTTCTATCGTACAATCGTTTGTCTTCAAATGGTCTTTTGTCCTCCACCGATTTTCTATCATATCTTGAATCATTATAGCCTCTTTTACTTTCGAAAGCTCCCCGATCACTGGGACGGTCAAACAACTTGTCTTCGTACTTCTGTCTCTCATACGAAAAATCGTCTTTTCTATAAGAATCATAAGATCTAACCGATTCATTTGTAGGATACCTCCGTAGCTGTTGAGGTTCGAAAGATCTTGTAATGATAAAATCAAATTCAGAATAGTTTTTAAGCGACTCTTTCAACCATTCTGGTCTTTGAGGTAATGGAATTCTATTTAATGGTTTATGACGATAATCAAACGAATGAACAGGTTCCACAATTACTTCAAACTCAGCTGTAAAACAAAAATAATAGGGCAAAGTTTTATTATACAACTACCTACCTACATAGCTTAGATGATTTATGCTCGTAGTCAATAACCATTTCAGGTTTCCATATTTCCTCCTCTTCTATTACTGGCAAATCATTAGCAGGTAAGGGGTCGATAGGAAGATTGGGTTCTATTGTTAAATGGGGTTGATTACCAAAAGAATCGTGCAATGGTGCAGAAGATTCAAACTGGTTTCTCGGAAAGTTATCATCTTTAATAAAATTACCAGGACCACCTCTAAAATTTTCATGATTTTCGTAATTACCGGGCATCTGAGGGACACCAACATTTCCTAATCCTGTAGGTCCCCTTCCTAATTCGTGACCTACTTCTGATGGACCGAAATTGCCGGATATTTTTTGTAAATGTCTGTATTGATCATTTTCAGAATCAAATCGTCTGTCAAAATTAACCCTTTCATCTCTAAAAACACCAGGTCCTCCCCTTGTAATGGTTTCAAAATTACTTTTACCAACTCTTCGATCTACATCAAAGTTTCTGTCTTTATCAAAACCACCATATTCTTTTTCCAAAGTATCGCTTTTTAAAAAGCCACCTTTTCTTCCAAAACCATCTGCATTTCGTCCAAAGTTTCTATTCAAATTAGCAGTATTGTCCATGTTTTCGAAGGGTCTAGGTCCTCTTTCAAAACCGAAATTTCCAGTATTATGTGTTCCAGGACCGTCTTCAAATTCTCTCCTGAATCTGTTTCTTTCAAAGTTACTTTGTGGTGTATTAAGGTCAGTTGAAAACGATTCATTCAATATGCCAGAATTTCTTCCAAAGTTACGATTATTTCTTTCAAGGTTTCCTGGAACATTTCCTACAAAATTTCCAGATCCCCGATTAAAAGTGGGGGGACCTGTATTGAAATTCCTTGAATTCTTGTCAAAACCACCAGGTGATTTTTCAAAAGTGTTGACATCTCGTTGGAAATTGCCTCTTTGAAATCCACCCTGATTTCTGTCAAAATTTCCCGAAGCTCTGTTAAAATTTAAATTACTACTTTCCATCTCTGGTCCCCTATTAAAATTGCCAGAATCAAAACTAAATCGCCTCAGATTATCAAAATCTCCAACAACCCTTCCTCTACCAAAAGCATCATTTCTGTTATTTATTCCCTCATTTCCTCTTCTGAAATTATTCGCATCATTTGTACAACCTTGACCATAATTAAAAATTTTCGAACCAGGAGTATTTTGATTTAGATTTGGCCCGAAACTGTTTGCAAATCCCTGAGGATTATTGTAATTATTCAATTTTCTATTTGGATCGGCATTATATTCATGCTGACCGAAAACTTCTGGAACATCTCTCGCATTATCGTTACCTCTCAAATTAGAATCATCGGTAAAACTATTCATACTAGTTTCCTCGTATTGCTGACCTTCAGTGCGTGCATTATCGTTTGGTCTTTCCTGACTTTGTGAATGACTGTCAGAAATTTTGGATAAAGCCATTCCCACGGGAGGAGGTTGAACGGTTTGATTTTTAGAGACCATATTTAATATGTTCATAAACTTCGCATCTCCCAAAATCGAATCTAGTCCTTTAGAAATAGCGGCAAGATCAGGAACATTAACATTTTTAGTATTTACCGTATCATCTGGTTCATCATCTTTGTTATCTACTACTAAGTCCAAACCCGGTATACCGTCGGTATTTGCAGGTTTCAAAAATGGTGCCGAACCATCTCCTTTTTCATGACTCAATAAATCATTTTCGTTATTCACAAAATTTTGGGGAAGATCATTAGGTTGTGGCTGTTCGTCCTTTAAATCAGAAGGTAATTTCTTTTCTGAAACACTATTTTGTTTATTCTCATCAGTGGCGGTTAAAATCGATCGAGATCCACTGTGTTCCGTTTGAGGTTCTGTCGAAGGAGCTGCGTGTGGAGTTGCAGGTTCTGTTTGACTACGAATTTGACCTTTCGCTTGATTAGGTTTATTTTGAGCCAACTTGGGGTCTCCCAACAAACCCAAACGTTTACGTCTCATTTGTTCTCTCCGTTCAAGGAGCTGCGCTCTCCAGTTTTCCCATTTTTTTTCGTATTCTTTATACTGTGCCTTATCCGGATGGTTTGCATTTTGCTCCTTCCACTTCTGAAATTGAGCCTCCCATTCTGCAAACTGTTTATCAAACTTTTTTTCTGCTTCCGAAAGTTCCTCAATATTAGTTTGAGCCGATGGCTTTTGTTGTGTCGATCCAGTTTCAATTAATTCTTCTTTCTTCAATGGCCAAGCACTACCAGCTTCCTGCTGAAATCTACTCTTCTTTGGATCCCCGTAATTCGGCGGTTGATTATAAGGCCTTTTATTTCCGAAATCGTTTCTTGCGGTAACATCACCAGTAATTATTTTTGGTGGCGGTTTCGAAAAGTTTGTCGGTTGACTTGTTACTGGTTGATTGTAAGAACTGTTACGATGAAAACCTTGATTCTGCCACCGATTATCATCAAAATTACCTGTATAACCAGGTCTATTATCACTGATTGTTTCGGATAATTGACCAACTCGTGAATGAGTTTGATAACCAGGTGGAGGCTGATTAACTGCAGAATAGCCGATACGAGGTTGCGAAGCCGTCGTAGTGGTATAATTTGAAGGGTTTGAAGGAGCAGTTGTGTATCCCGAATAAGCAGGAACTGAAGGTTCAGAAAAGACACCACTTGGTGGTTCCTCAGGTGGCGGAGGAGGTTTAGATTCAGTTGGAAGCGGCGGGGGTACACTAGTGCTTGGCAAGTTGGGTTGTAGCGTAGGTGGCGTTTGAGACGTTAAAGCGCTTAGTGTCTTTGCATACTAAAAGGATATGTTCATGTTTAAATTAAAACAACCAAATACCAAAAAACCGTTTAGATGATGTACCTGCGCTCCATACTGCTGTTGCCACTGTTGAAACTGTTGCTGCCATTGGGCCCATTGCTGCCAATTTTGCTGCTGCATATGAGCCCATTGTTCAGCAGTGTAAGGTACACCAGTTGGGGCAATGTTACTAGGATTTACTACAGCCGGGGTTGGATTTATTAGTGGGGTGGTCAAAGGCGCAACTAAACCTGGTTGTGCAGTCCCACCTCCGGGCCATTGGGGCCACGACATCTCTAAAACGACTATTATATATGACTTTTGCAGAAATACCCTATTATATAGGTTACCTTCGATTTACCTTCTCGCCTTTCTGGATTATATTTTCTGAAAGGGCTAATAAAACAATACCATGAGAATAGACATTCAAACCAAAAGAGAAAGCAGCCCCTCGATATTTATCCAGGACTTTTCAAGGCTTTAAACGCCTTAAGACGACTACATAAAAATTCAGTGTTCAAGAGAAGAGAAAACATATTTATTTTGATAATACATCCGGAAAGTATTATATTTAAACAAAAAAGTAAGTGTATACGTAAGGCTTGTAACGTAGGATTTTTTATTACAAAGAAATGTTATAGATGTTATTTGTTTGTCAATGTGTGTGAAGTAGGAGTCACTATAATACGTATTGTGTAACGAGCTCGAGAAAATTTTCGATGTGGTAATTCACAATTCGATTTAATTTAATTAGAATATGAAAACCAATCATATACTTAAAATTGTCACTTAGTTATTTAATACTATCGTCAGGCGGTTTTGACTTCTTAATTTAAACATGAAGTCTCAATTTTAAATTTTTCTTTATAACAATAATTACAACATACAACAGAAAATTCCAGGGAGGAAATTAAACGTATATCAATTATTTACAGTTAGTCATCTTATTATAAGCTCACATTAATTTTTTATTTTAAATTCATAGTTTATTGTGTACTAATTTTCCGAAACTGTAAGTACCTACATAAGAAATACTATTTAAACAAATACGCATCTCTATCTGACATGATTAAACTTTACTTAATTGAAATGTACAATTCTGACTAGTTGCGCCAGGCAGTACTTTTAAGGATTCAATAAGATTAGAGTATCATCAAAAAGGTGGCAATACTAAGTACCTACCATAAGCTGAAGATAAATGTTTTAATTGATTACAACTATTTTTAGAATCTATTAATAAATATTCACATTCCAAAGTAATATCTCTAAATTTCAATTTCTTTTTTGTGTTCAAGTTGCAGGTTATTGAAAAGTACTACGTGCTTTGCAAACTTTCAACTGGACTGGTTTCTAAACATTTTGACTTCATTACTTTAATAGGTTCAAGAAGTCTTGTCCAACAAATGTTTAGCAAGTACAGTACCATTTATAGGTACCTACCTACTAATATAACCATTACAATTACCAATAATGGAGTACGTAGTTTAAGCAGCTTTATTATAATAATAACAATAATTAAATAATTAAAACGCATTTACAATATACAACATAGTTATTTACAATTACTTAAAATACATACATACACATATATATATTATGTGTACGTATATTAAAATTTATAATAAAGATACACAACACTATTATAACAAATTTGCCATCCACTGATTATATACTTGAGCGGCTGTCACTTTTAAATGAAGAAAAACGTCACCCCTCCCCCCAATTATTATTTTTGGCTCCCAAAATAGAAAATCAAACAATATCGCCGTATACATGTATCGAACTAACGATAACTAAACTTTCCCTTTCACAGCGCAAAAGCGATACGTTTGTTTTAGTTGCTGCACGATATTAAGTAAAATATGGTAAATTTAGCAAAAGAATTTGTGTCATTTCGATTATTTTTTTTAAGAAGCAAGCATGAAGGGGTCATTTATTGATCACCAAAATAAAAATCCTTACATTCAATAAATTTTAATTAGCTACAAGTCCTCTGTTGCAGTTCATTATTTGTCAAATAAAAAATAATAACAACAAGTATAAAAAGTGAATAAAAACATTTTATTTGTAACAAACAATACAAAATAATAAGTAAAACTTAATGTTGATGTTATTAGGACCATCAACTTAGTTTTAATAGGAATTTAAAAGAATAAAAATGCTTGGTTTCATTTACATTTATTCAAAATTTTGAAGCTTGTAGTACAATTCTTAAAAAAAAAATGTGAAACAAACCCAGGCGTTCTTATCTCTTTTTTGTTTATATATGTTCCACCAAGTATTAAGTTTAGCCATCATCAAGATTATTGAATATACAATTATTGAACGACTCGCTTCTGAGTTTGGAAGATTTTTCAAGTAAGTAGGTGGTGGTTAGCCAAGAAGTTTGACGTCCTTTCATAGTTGATCACATATTTGCACCACAACACTGTTCACACCGATTTTTTTACGTTACTTTAAACTAATTATGGATAAAATATTTTTTTATATTACGCTACATAACCGAATTAACCTTCTTTAAAATCAATATCGTAATATGTAAATATTTAACGAATAAACAATACGTTACGTAAAAGCTTTTGTTCAATAATCTACTATTTTTTTTTAAAAAAAATCTTTTTTTATGCCATTTTAAAACAAATGTTATATCGAGTGCCTAACAAACTGAAAACGTAAAATTCTTTTTAACATTTTTTTTTGTATTGGGGTCATCCCTCAGAATTTCATCTTTTTGGACCTCCCCCTCCTCCCCTTCATCGCGTTAAGCCACACTTTCAACGATCACCTAACAAATATTACGTCACAAAAGAATAACTTTGTGTCGTAATGAAAAATTTTGAAAACTGCCAATTTAATAAAAAAATTAAAATTAAATTGAACTATGAACATCACATTTCCTTTGACCCCCTCCCCCTTTTCACATCACGTCACGCTGAGCAATACCACTCCCTCTCCCTTATTTGCGAACTTATTTTATTAGCATCCCCTTGTGAAAATAGATAATATATTTTATAATAATAGATGCTAATACTGCTATANATAGTTATTTAAAACTGTGCAAAACAAATAAATATGTGTAGATAGGTATAAGATGTAATGTGATTACAACTAACTATTATAAAACAAAAAATTACTCCAATCAAGTTATAAACTGGGCAAATATCAGCATTAATATTATCCCTTTTGTATTAAACAATAAGGCCTTATAATATTTCTGAAAAAACTGCATTCAAATTTTATAAGTTTATTATTTATTGGATACCAAAACTTGAAATATTATATGCAATAAAATTCAAACTGGAAATTAAAACTTTTTTAAATTTATAGCTGAGTTTTAATTTCAAATTATGCTTTTGTAAAACCAACAGTCCAAATTCTTACACTATCTAATGCTTAAAATATAATTTAATGATGTTTTAAAATTGATCTACAATATTAAACTGAAAATAATTAAGAATGCCAACTATTTAGCACTTTTCTTCCTCAAAATAAATCCTACCATTATATAGATATATGAAGCATTAACCATTCTAAAAGGACCTGTATGAATTAATTCAGTTGGATATGTAAACTATTATACCAAAATTTTCATCAAACACAAACAACTCGAAGTATAATTACAACTTAAAAAGATTACTTTCACCAGTTCAGTAAAGAAAGGCTGCAATTGCAGGAGTCTCATACCTGCATGGTATTGTTTGATCATTCTACATAGTTGCTGTAGTTACTCAATTATATCCCTATATTACAATTAACACAAATATGCACGAATGATTGAAAATTATTTTGCAGGTACATATTAAATTACTGCATTTTAATTAGAAATCCTTGCAATGGTTTACTGGCATAGACACATACAATATCATTTCTTCAATTAACTATATCCCTATAGCTTTTATAATTGTGAACTATGCTTTCGTTTTTTATCTGTAGGAAAACCATTAATCCATATCTACCTATATTTATTTCTTACTATAAAAAACAACTTACTTTAATTCTCACCTTATATTATAATCATGGAAATGGCCGCAACACTGTCAAGTGCAATTTAACCTGTAATAAGAAACAATAAACGTCTAATTTAACTAAAAAGAATTTCAAATATGTTATTACCTTCTTCTATGCTCACTATTACTTAAATATATAAATTGCTTTCATAAAACACGTTAATTCTGCAAGGATTTATATTTCTAACGATCTGTCACTTATGAACAAGACTGTGAAACAAAAATCATTGATAATGAAGATGCATTCATAACCATTCATAACATTCATATAAGAAAAACCATAGATACTTGCTGGTGCTTCTGCCAGTTTGTAGTACCTAAATAGGTAGTAGAAAAGACTTTTGTTTCATAAAAAATCGTGGAAAATATAAAATGGCTTCAGCAATGGATGTAGACGATGAAGAAGTTGAGTTGCCCACGTCCAGCAGTTCTAAAGGCGAAAAGAAAAGGTTTGAAGTTAAAAAGGTGAATAATCGTTTTGTACATAACCTATTGTAAATGATGATTTTTAAAACTTTTTAGTGGAATGCCGTTGCCCTTTGGGCTTGGGGTAAGTTTCTATTAAGATTTCTTTAATTGATTGATTGTAATAAATTGTAATCTTCAGATATTGTCGTTGATAATTGTGCGATTTGCCGTAACCACATAATGGATCTCTGCATTGAATGTCAAGCTAATCAAGCTTCTGCAACTAGCGAAGAATGTACTGTAGCATGGGGTGTATGTAATGTAAGTATAATTACTTAATAGGTAAAAGAACCTATATCAATTAATCTTTATTTGCAGCATGCTTTCCATTTCCATTGTATATCTCGATGGTTAAAAACAAGGCAAGTCTGTCCACTAGACAATAGGGAGTGGGAATTTCAGAAGTACTTAAGTTTGTTGTAATAATTAGCATTATACTACATTTATTTCTGTTTTAGGTATGGACACTAATTGAGAGTATATATTGCCTATATTAATAACTGAAAATTGTCTAATAAAAAAAATGTTGAGAAAGAAGTTACACAGATTTTTCAATGTCTTATTAACACATTTTGTAATTCAAATATAATAAAACAACAACGTGAATTACTGTTTTCTTTTATTTACAATCATTAAGACTCCAAGGAGTAGTATGGAAAAATGGTACATTTGAAATAAATTGGAACTGTTTCTTGGCAATATAACTATAGTACTAGTATTGAATAGTAATATAAATATTTGAAAACACTTTTCACCTATTGTTAATATAAAAATGAACATGTAAGCACAGAAACCACTTTTTAAAAAAGAAAAACCGTTTGTGAATCATTTGATTATTTAAATATTTTTCCCTGATTAAATTTCCGTCCATCTTTGTCTGCACCTGTCCATGAAAAATATTGCTCTACAAGTTTCTTTGTTTCTTCTGATTTTGGATCAAGTTTAGTCCATGCATATGACTCATAATCAATTTGCCAATCAGGACTTAACTATAAGAAAGTTAACACATTTTAATACATTAAATAACTTAGGTTTGTATGGGGAAACTTACATTGAAAGCAAGATCTTGGCCTCTCCATACCCATATACCAGATATAGTGCTGTCATTGTCTGTGCCAAATAAGCAAACTGATGCAAAAGCATTTTTACGCATTTTATCTAATCTCTGGAACATTCCTGTGAAAAGAAAATAGAGTTTTTCAAGCAGCAAAAGAATGATAACTGTTTAACTTTTTTTAATTAACATCCAATATTGGATACTAAAGGTTTTGTAAATTGATTTCAATAAAATAAAAATACATATTTCCAAAATTTTCTGAACCAACTATACTACATATACATATTAAATTACTACAGTTCAAATTTTGTTATAATTGTAATTTTGGGCTATAACCTATTATTTTTATGAACTACATAAATATTTGAAACCAAGAATATGTTGAAATGTTATAGTGCTGTTCTATATCAAATGGTATGACAGTGTGGAACATTTCTATTTTATATATCTCTCTCAGTTACAGAACAAGTCATAGGAAATACTTGCCTGCCTTTGTAAGAGAATATATAAATAACTTTCTATAAATTTACCTGTAATAAGATTGCAACTCATAAAAACTTTTGTAAGTTCATTGTTATATTTATATTCTCCCTTCCAGATTGAATAATTTTCTGGGTCAAACTTTTCCCAGAAGTAAGGAATTGATTTTTCTTCAGATTCATTGGAATAAACTCTCTTAAAATCATCCATCACAAATGTTCTACAAATGTTTTTCTCTTGTTATAAATGATTAAACACAGAAGGAGTAAGCACATATTAGAGTGGAAAATGCACCAATTTATGAATAAAAATAAAATATTCATAAAAAAATCACCTGAATCCCACAAAAAAATGGTGGATAAAATCAGATGCTAACACACTTAAAGCTTATTAAGTAACAAAAATAAATAAAGAAAATATACCCTTTAGGTAGTGATTCCCATGGATCTTTACTTTTTGGTTCTGCAGCTAAGGCTGCATCTGCTGCATCAAGTTCTTCTTCAGGTTCTTTCTCTTGTTGCTTTTTCTCTTTCTTTGCAGGAATCTTCTTTTCTTCTTTAGGTGCTTTCTTTTCTTTTCCTTTAACTTAAAAAAGACATTTAAAAAGTTTTCATATGTAACTGATTTCTACAGAGCATGTCTATTTACAAAACTGTCTAAACCAGGAACCTTATAATTATTTAAGGATACCAGGCATAAAATTTAGTCAATATATTTTACCTACACTGCTTATTTTTCATCTGAGAAGCTGCTTGAAACATTTTAAATAAATATTAATAACTTTTATGGCATTAAAACAAATTTTTACCTTGTTGTTGCTGTTGTAACTGTTGGAATTTTTTATGATCAACTTCAGCTACTTTTTCACAGAATTTGACTTCACCGGCAACTTCTTTAAACTGGGACTGATTGATTACTGTTGTGAACCATCTGTTAGTATTTACAAAAGGTTTTCTAAACTCTGGATCTAGGACATGAGTGTATAAATGAAGTAAGGTGCAGGCTACAACAATATCAGCTAATGAAACACGCTCTCCTACAAGATAGGTTCTTGTTAGAAGATGAGCATCTAAGATATTTAATGCACTTTTAACATCTTCCTTCGATCTTTCAAACACCTAAAAAATTGTTCTATGTAATTTATAATTGTTTTATAACAATATATTAAACTACCTTTTTTTCAAATTGGATAATTCCTAAGACTGGAAATACCCAGGCACAAGAAGCAGGCAGTATTTCAGTTTCAGCAAAAAATATCCATTGAAGCACCTGTGATTTCTCGAAATCACTTTTCCCTCGAAGTTGGTCGTTTGCTACATAATATGCAATAGCATTGCTGTCTTGTAAACATTTTCCATCAGTAGATTCAAAAGCAGGTACCTAATTATAAACGACTTTGAAAAGATAGAAATTTGATATAGGATGTAGTACTTGCCTTTCCAGAAGGAAATTTCTTTAAAAATTCTTCAGTCTTGTTAGTCTCTCCGAAGACAAAATTAGAAGCGACTTTGACATCTGCAGACGAATATTTTGCAGCAATCAGTGCTTTATAAGCACGAAAATTTTCGGGATACGTGTACAAGGTCTACAAAATAAACTATAATTTAAAATAACAATAAAATAAAGGTACATATTAAAGCATAAAAAATACGGATGTCACATATATTTGAGGATAATGCTTTAAACTTACGCCGGCAACCATGGTTCTTGCGTTAAACAAGCTGGAGAGAGGAATTGCAAAGAGGTTATTTTTAAATGTGATGTCAATTTTTTGACATTTGAGGTCATTGGTAGCAGTGCCACGTGTCAGTGTTGCAACCCCAGAAAAGGTAGCCATGCAAATTAAGCAGGAAATTTAAAATTCAAAATTTTATTTTTTATTGAGATTGTAAAAGCAGATTTTATTTACGCACAAAAATGCCTCGAATAATTTAATAGAAATACATTATTACTTTATTACTAAACTAAAGCAAAATTTATAAAAAAATTAACGTTTATTTTGACAAAATACGAATTTTTTTGTCTTTTGATTAAAATATTTTGATAGGATGTTTTTTTTGTAAAAAATCAAAGTAATTTAATATTTGATGAAATCATTTTATTGATAAACACAACCTTTAAACAGAACAAATCGCTTTAACAGCACAACACAACCATAAAGTTTTATACAAGCAAATTTAAACAACTATCAATATTTTACCCTAATATTAACTATCCTCTACATAGATAATTAATTCTACTTTTCTATATCTGGGCTAAATCTTAATTCAAATTTATTAAAATTCGGTTCAGTTCTTCTTCGCACACTAGAGGAACAGTCAGCGAATTTTAAAACAACAGGTAAAATTTCACCCACTTCGAAAGGAAAAGGAAATGTGTATAGTTTTTAAGTTTTACATAACATTAAAAGCATACACATTTCAAAAAGAAAATGATGAAATTTTATGAAGTTACTGTAATATAAGATTTTGCCCGATAAATTCAGATCGAAAGTTGAACGAGTCGTGCACTAAAACTCGACCAACTGGAGATCTAGAGAGTGATGTACCAATTTATCAGTGACAATCTACTGAAATAAGTGCAATTTTGCTTATTAAATACAATGCAAGTTTTAACACTACTAGAAGTCAAACACATAGTTAATAGGTACGTTTTTAAGTTTTTTTCTTTTAGTATTATACACATAACATTCAGATGAAATATAAATTACAACTCTGCTACATTATTTTGTTAAATTCCATATAAAACGAACTGCTGTGAACAACAAGCAGGTTTTATGCTTAAAATGTGAAGCATCATTAAACTTAATGAATACAGATACAATATTAAGTCGAATATGATTTTTGAAAAGCCATTAATATCATTTAAATTATCAATTATGTATAAAGCATACACCTGAAGGGTTAAATAAATTAAAAATATCATGTTGCTACTCTTAGCCTAACAATAAATGTTTCTTTTTTTAATCAAACATATCCATAAGGACAAAAGAACAAAGCAGTCAACCAAGCTGAAAAAATTATTTCAGCCCAAAAGACGACATACGAATCGGTTTCAGCAGAGATTAAGACATTTTAGCCCGATTCATTCTCTCCTCATAAATCTGTAGTGTTATTTGTTAACATGTAGCTTGAATGCTTTATTCTTATATCTCTATGAATACACTAAACAAAAGAGAAAAGTGATTGTTTCTTAAACAGTGAATAGCAGTAACTATGATTTGCATTTAGATTAATAAAAAAAAAAACGGGTTCATATATAATTAAAAAATTAAAAGCACGTGTTTTTTGTGTGACCAACCAAAATTGGACATTTTTTTGTTGAATTTAGTTAAATTAAACATCTACAACCATCTTTTTATGAATGTCAGTATTCCCAACAACATTGCAGAATTCCTCAAATGATATTTTACCATCCTCATCTTTGTCAGCAAACAAAATTGTTTTGTCAACAATTTGTTGTAACTGAGTATCCTTTAAATTGTTGCCGACCATCATTTTGAGAACCTTAGACATATTACTGTGCAGGAAAAGGAAGATTAACAAAATTCACAAGTCATACCTGAAACAGCTCTCCATTTGAAATATATCCATCATTATCCATGTCATAAATTCTGAATGCAAATCTTAGCTTCGACAATTTATCCCCTTTAACACTGAACTGTGAGACACCTTGTATAAATTCTAAAAAACATGCGTCTATATGAAATGATGAACTGAAAAACTTTTCTACTTTAAAAATTTTTATACATACCTAAACCCCTATTATTGTAAAGTACATATTATAATATAACACAAATATCATTATTGTACTTCAAAGAAAAACAAGGGACACATTAATTTACATTACAATGAATCTGTTTCAAGAAAATTTAACAGAATGTGGATTTTAGTTTTTTCTATTGATTCTATAAATTTGAGATTACTATTACTATTTTGTTTAGGTCCAATTCCTACTTTAACTACCATGTCAAAATATTTGAAAGAGTAATAGCTCTCAATCCAACTCTACTATTTCTGTTACAGTATTAAGTAGTGTCAGTATTACCTTTAAAGTCAACTTCGCCATTTCCATCAGCATCAAATATATCAATCACACGCTGAACAAGTGGATTTTGTTGCAGTTCTGGGAGAGACATAAACTCATCTATACTTAAAGCTCCAGAATTATCCAAGTCAAGTTTCCTAAATCTCTTTCCCAGACGTCGTATCTCGTCAGCATCAACTAAGCAAAATATTTAATTTTATAAATTGTATAATAAGAAAACACCCAAAATACATACAATTAGAGCATAATTCCATGGGTAAAGAACTTTCGTTCCCCTAAAAATAAAATATTTCAAGTTATTCTTTTAATGCAAACATACATTTAAAAACCAATGATATGTCTTCCCATTAATAAGTATAGCTGGTTGGCTTTCAGTATCACGAAATATTATTGTAAGGAGCATAATTTCACTAGAACTACATGTACTTATGTAGTTATTTTCACTTACTACTTACCATGGTTATTAAAATTAGTATTTTTTCACTAGTTTCAGAAAATAATTTCACAAAAGGTAGGATTAAGACACTTTAACTGTCAAATGACTGACAGCATAGGACTGACAGTTACGATCATGTTACGATAATAGGCATAGATAAATAATAGGCATAGACCATGCATAGACGTTAGACATGGTGAAAGGATAATCTATAGCTACAGTCATATCCATTTATTGGAGTACCTACATGATAACAACAATACACACTTCGTGAGTGTTGCTTTCCCTACCTTAACCCATCATTCTAATAAGTACAGTACACGCACACTTTTCGTTAATTCATTTATTAAATAGGGGATATTTACTGTTTAGGTATTGTTTGTCATTATAAACGTAAATGAAATTAAATTAGATCGAATGTGACCTACTTTCTTCGTTTTTCTTATTTTTTTTAATTATTTGCAAAAATCATACGAATGGCGTTTCAATTAACATTAATGTATGTACGTATTAATTGCTATTAAAGTAGAAATGTGGGGTAAATGATATTAATTATTGATTTTGATTGAATTTCTTCATTAGCGTTTTAGTTAATTAGTGTGTTCTAAAACATCGTCAAAATATAATAATCTATTCGGAGACATTTTTCATTTTTTTTTTCAATAAGTGGGAATTCATTCATTCAAAAAGTATAAAACTCTGCATTTAACTGTCACATCAATTAACACAGCCATGATAGTGCATGTTTATTGGTACACCCGGTATACACATTTACAGATAGTATATGTATTTGATAGGGGAAACACATACGAGTACATACGAAATTTTTTCCAAATGTGGAATAATTTAAATAACAGTTTAACGCAACTGATAAACGAAAATAGGAAAGCGTAATAAAAAAAGTTTCAGAACACAATTGTTTACTATTACTCAAAATTACATTACGTTAGATGCTAAAATAAATTTTAAAAGTTCACATTTATTAAGTTATTGTTATAAACTGCAAAATACAGAAAATCACTCCACACTTTTTTGCAGATGGTATAAAACTAAATCTTTTATAAAATTGTAACAAGTATGATTCTAAACTCTGATTATATATGTGTTAGTTTATTCTTGAATTACAAACTTAGCTGCTAACAAAAGGTGATCAGAACCTATTTCTGAATTAGGAATCTTCACATTATTCAGCTGATCTTCAGTAGGAATTGTATAACGTGACATAACTTTTAACTTCTTTTCAATAACTTTATTGTTCGTGGTTTCGACGTTACTAAAAAGAAAATACATTAAAATAAATCGTTTGATAGTAAAAGCCTTTTACATTCATGAAATTATCAAAATATAGATAAGTAAATATTTTTATTTCGAATGTTTCTGTTTCCATAATGGGCTCTCTTAATCAATACGAAAACCCTGCATAATGTGACAACTAAACAATAGTATAGGTACCGTCAACAAAATAAACCTCGGGTTGTAGAAAAAATCGCCCATTGGTCGTTTTTCGAAATATCGCCTTTGCAGTTATTCAAATATCATGTAACGTAGTTGCCAAGAGAGGAGGTGTCAAGTAATGTGTTATGTAACTTTATGTGTTTGTTGAATAAAAAAAGATATGACAATAAATCTGTTATGTCTGTTTCTTGCGACTTTTCTGTGAAATGTAAACACGATGGTATCAGTAATCAGCGATGTTTTAGCGATTTTCCGGTGTTTTACGCGACGTTAATATTTTTAAGTAAAAATGGCCACTAAGGTGTTTCGTAACATTAGGAGGGGAGGATAAAAAATCTTCAAAAACTGCGTTAGATATTTCTCTCTTTATTGTAGAGCCATTGCTGTAAATTGTTCCCTGTTAATACTGAATGTATTATATGCGTTTTGCTTTAGTAACTTCTGTATACATCAACCCATACATGAAATTTGGGTTAAAAAAGTAAACTATAAGAAATCGCTTGTAATTCAGGAATTGAATGATGAGAAGTGTTACATATTTAGCCAAAAAATATGGGGTCGCAAAATCTATATTTGTAAAATAATACGAGTAACGAACTAATCTCTAAAGTTGTGAGAGGTATATATGTTATGCAGCTAAAGAAGCCATTAAAGTGTTTGGAGTTTCCCAGAATGATATTGAAATATTTTTTTTAACTTTAATTAAAAATGATAAGCAATTTACTGCCACTAATGGATGGCTACACCACACTCACCTATAAAAAATATAATCGACAGTTACCCATTCATCCTGGTAAGTTGTTGCTTCCCGTTTATCTCCCAAATTATGTTTAAATACAGACTTTAGTTTTAGTTGGTGAGAAAGTTGTCCAGAACAGAAAAGTCCCTTATGTTCAGAGGAGGGGGATTTTCTGACTGGATAAAAATTGCTCTCCCTATGTTGCAATTGTGTAAGATGTTTATCACTTGCATTGCCTGGTTCCTTAGACATTCTCTTTTTTAGTATTTCAATGTGTTGACAAGTATCTGAAAAACGGAATAATGGTTTGTTTGAATTTTTGAGTTTAATACAATTAATGAATTCTGTGTCTGATTTTCAAAGGATGTTACCAAAAATGTTCCCAGACAAACGATTTTCGAATTAATTAATATTTTAAAGCTGATTAAGATTAAAATTTTTATCCCTCACCTGTAATTCCTAAATGTGGTGATAGAAGGCGGTTCTTCATGAAAAGATGATGATATTGGTATTCAAATTTTCCTGATGTTATAAGTTCATATACAGGTGAAAATGGTTGTGTATTAAAGTCTCCAGTCAATATTACAGGTACATACTTATAGGTATCACTGAAATTTTATTTTAAATATCTTTAATGTAAAAATACATTTAAAAACTCCTACTTTTCATCTTTACATTTTAACTTATAAGCCAGTCTATCTAGCTCAGTTAATAAGAGTTGTACTTGGGCCATACGTATGTCTTCTCGTCTTGGATTGTAAAGTAAATGAGTTGTAGCTACTATAAACTCAGCCTTTGGGTACAATCGCGGCACAAACTTTGCTATGATAGCAACGTTATCGCGATCAATAGCTGTGCTATGATTCTGATTGAATTCTACAGTTTCATATTCTAGAAGGTCCAATATGTCATTTTTCCAAAATATTGCACACCCATCCACTTTATATCCCGTTCTTTTTTTGTACAAACTTTTGTATCCTAATTACGATAAAACAAAATTACTGACAAAAACAATTTCATATGTCCTCTTAATAAATACCTAAACTATCAAAGGTGATATTAAAGTAATCTGTAAGATGTGTTTCTTGAACTTCTTGCATGCAAATTATCTGTAAATTGTTTCCCATCAAAAAATAAGTTTTTAAAACTAAAAAGAAAAATTTACATCTGGATCCTGTTCAGTAATTTCCTGTTTTAAGTTTTTCCATCGTCTCTTCCATTTTAAATTTTCTTGCACATGTTCTTGGTACAAATAAGGATGTTCTTCTAAAAGTGATTGAGCCAATACATTATAACATAATAATTTGAATATAAATCCTTTTTTCCTTGAAGAATCGCCCGAATTAGAAATATTTTTAGAATGCTTCCACTGCCTAAGTGTCTTCACAGACTTTCCTATTGCTGAAATTACCCACAATTTAAAAAAAAAATGAAGTCAGTTATACTAAAATAATAAATACTTTTTGTTTTCTGAAGTAGTTCTGTAGGAGTTTCAGTTCTACATAAGTCATACTTCATACAATTCTGTGTGGGTACATGTGCAATTCGTTCATGTTGATTTTGCAATACACATTGTGAAAATGTTAGATATGGCACACAAGGAAGACCAAACTGATTCACATTCATTGCACCATTTCCTAAGGGCCAAGATGTTGAATTAGGATTTAGGTCATCAGACCCTCTCATTAAATTTAAAAAGTTGCCACTTTGCAAACTGGTATCCTTTATTTCTTGTAATTCTATTAAACGATTTTCTGCTGAATTAATAACTTTTGTATCAAAACCGTTAGATAGAAGATCTTCGACATTTGTGATTTCTTCAGCAGCAATTCTCCTAGCAGACAAATTATCTACATGCTTTTTTATCTGGTCTGCCATAATTAAATTGTTTTCATTTCTAAAAAGATTATAGTTCGAAAATATTTTGTAGAATACTTCCTGGACATTGCATTTTTTACATTCTTGAAAGAGTGAGTTTTTTAGGTTATAATCTTTTTTGCGGGGAAGAAATTTAAATTGATGGGATGCAACAAATGTCCAAACAATACTTTTAGATGAAAACATTACACTTTAAAAAGATTTTAGAACTTACGGATAACATATTCACGCAATTAACTGCTTGACAAGAATAACCTAAACACAAAAACATGAAGCGTAATTATACATTTATATATGGTTAATTTAATTGTCTAGCTTCCAACAACTTATCACTTTTGCATCCACTTTATATTCTTCTACAGTTTATTGTGTTGTTAATGTTTTTACAATTAAAAATTTATCTACACCTATAATATAAAAAATTAATAATTACTTGATATGGCAACGACCTTGAGACAATTTTACAATGACTAACTTCAATGATTAGCGGTAATGTGGGTTGCTTGCTTAATAGTTTATTTAATCGCCCATTATGAATACTTTTTGTAGCATAATTACTTTAAGAATACAAAAAGCAAGAAAAGTCGGTTACCTTCTTGTGAAGCCTGAATGAAAGATGAAAGACTGGTGGTTTCCAAAGTTCAAAATATATTGTTTACGAAAATAGATCGTGAAAATTTTGTTTTAGATGATACTTTTCATCATGCACCTACTTAGTTCTTAAGAAATATTTTTGATTTCTTTTATTCGAAAACCGTTTCTTAATGAGATTTACTACTGTATGTGATTATTGGTTTAAATAAGGGTAGCTTACAGGAGAAATATGAAATAAGTTTGACTTATTTTTAGAATTAATATGCAATTTATTATAAAAATTATCTGCTTTATTTACTTGTAGTAGAACTTTTAATTGGCATGTTATCCCACAAATACTCAATGACTTTATGTTGATCTTCCTGATGTTTAAGATGAAAGCATTTGTAATTTAAATCTTCATCAAGTGTATCTTTAATAATAATTAAGAAAAATGATTATGACTATAAAATTAAAATAATAAAAAAAAGGATACAACCACAAACTGAATTACCAAAATCAAAATGTGTTTTGGTTAGTACTTTGCAAACTCTCAAACAATTCCTGTTAACATTTGAAAATTCAATTAAAAATAATTACAGATTCAACATTTATAATACTTACTTTAAATTATCAACATTAATTTGTTGTCCTGCTGTTTGCTCTTTGTTATTTGTTAATTCTTCTTTCTTTCTCTTTAATTCTTCTAGTTTTTCTTTTAATTTACCCTTTTCATGGAGTTTTAATTGCTACAGAAAAACTTATTTAAGTTCACAAAAGTAATTTTCATTGCCAGATTTTTACAAATTATAAAAAACAAGCAGTTCAACAGAGGAATTAAAACAAAAATAATAACAATTTTTAACTTACAATTACATGATTATCTTTTTCTGTGGCAGATAATATTTGTTGTAATTGCTCTAAAAGTGCTTCTTTTCGTTCTTTGACATATAAAGCTTTTTTAGAAAAATTGTCCTGAAATTTATTAACTGCACTCAATATAATCTTATTTTCTGATAAAACTCCAAGAGCACTTTTCTCTAATTCAGTTAATAAGCACACTGTTACATTTTCTTCTTGTTTTAATGATGTTATACTCTTCTTTATAATATGATTAAACTTAGTATGTTCCATATTTGCAACTTATTAACAACTTTTTACCGTAACATTCATTTATTACAATCCTTCCTGTTTAACAAAATTAACTTTGACGTTTATTTAAATTTGCAACGGTCGAAGGTGCCTGCTAACTTCTTGCTCACTTCTCCTTTTTACAGTAATCTTTCTTTCATCTTTAATCAAATTTATAATTCACTTAGTCAATGTTTAATTTTAAATTCTTACTTTCGAAACTAAGGCATATAAAGCAAAAAGAAAGCTAATTTACTTAAATTATTTAGGAGTGTCTAAATTTTCTATTCGTAAAGTCCTGTGGTGGTATCGTACACACCGATCCTGTGAGGCACATATAGTCAGACTTGCGCATTTTACACTCGCGTGTGCTCACCGATTCAGTGCATTCAGATTCAGTACACTGTGAATTAATTTCTTTGGCTGTTTAACAAGGGAGTGAATAATAATTTTGTTAAATAGCATTGTAGCTAAATCTAAGAGAATAAATAGTGAGGTGAAGTTATAAATCCTTTGTGGGATTAAATGTGACATCGGTACTCTCGGGTTCTTGAACGACAAAACAATAACGCCATTTTGTTTAACGTGATATAATTTAATAATACATTCATTTCAAATATAATGAACTCGTAAATGCTGGTATTCTTTTTATACATATACAGGTAATAATAATTATGTAGTGATTACTATTTTGTTAATTATAATCGCCCAAAAATGCGTCATAAAAAAAAGTGACGTTTGCTGTATATTGTAGGAATTCATGGAAATGGTGCCATTACTACAGTGAACAGAAGTGATTAAAGAAATATGGCAAGCAGTAATGAAGTTAAAGAGGAATATGCATCGAGTTTGCGAGATCTCACCTTTAATAGCAAACCGTTAATTAGTGTTCTAACCATATTAGCAGAGGAGAACATTCAGCATGCTAAAGATATAGTTGGAGTCATAGAAAATCATCTTACAAGGGTATTGTTTTTAATTTATTATTAACCATAATTTAGAGTACGTCGATTTACAAATCTGCATATGAACATGCTAGGGCATGTGTTTGTAGATAACACTGAAAGTTAAGATTTGAAGTAACATTTTATGAATGTGCCATATTGTGTTGTGCACTTATACCTTAACTGGAAAGTAATAATCATTGTAGTAATGTAGATGAAATATTTACAAAATACTTTGGTAAAATGCAAGAATAGAACAATGAATATGGTATAAATAATGCACCTTACACACATATCCATCTGGTGTAGCTGTTATTTGTTATGATGTCTATAAGAAATCTGTAAAGTGATTGCCTATTGAGTAAAGTATTCTCAATTTTCTAAAAATCCTCAATGTTAATAAATAATGGATTCTTAAGGAAAAATTAATACTTATTAATGAGAAAAAAATAATATTCTTAAATTTAGAAATTTTCATTACAATTGCTAGTATTTTATATTTTCTTGATATTTATGTTTAAAAAATTATTCCAGCTGTGTCAAAAACACAAACATTTAACAATATTAGCTAAATTCATTAACATATGATAAATAGATACAAATTTACTTCATCAAATAATAAATGTGAAGTTTAAGATATTTATTTAAGATCCAATTTATGTATTAAAAACGAAGAAATCGTTACAGTGGAAGTGTTTTATCATCACCAGAACTTTTTTTTGGATAATTCTATAAAAAATTTTTTCAATCAGTTTTTTTGAATGTCTTCTCCCATGGAAAAATTAATTTTTAATATTAGTAATTTTGATATTATCAGTTGATTAATTTATTTTATTTTAAATCATATTTCCGATATTTGTTGAATGTACAGGAATATTTAATTCAAAGATTAAATAAAAGTCGATTATTCAGGAATATTTTGAGAAACGATTCTGACTAATTCTTCAAATTACTTTGCTTACCGTTCTTTCTTAAATACACTTACAGATCACAGGTGTTTTTATTTTGTTTTAACTTGTCATTAAATATGGCACTTTCATAAAAGTTTCGTATTTTTTCTATTTTTGTACAGTTTGATTATAGGGACAACTGATATTTAGTTGATCCCATTTCTACATTTTTTTTTGAACAAGGTATTGATATTTATTAAATCAAGCTGCACCTACAGTAGGCTTTCAGATGCACGTCAGTTTTGTGTATTTTTTCACCTTACCTACTCTTGTATTCTTATCTTTTGCAGTGTGCGTACCAATTATGGTTTTATATTTCTAATTATAGTATTTGTAAATAGACTTGTAATGTTTTGGCAAATAAATTATCAGAAGTAAGATATTTTATTTTTCGTTTAATGCATAACTTCCCACTCACCATAAAGTAATTCATTGTACAATATATATATATATTATTCATAAGTGATATCTGTTCCCTGAAAATTTTGTATAAAAAGTGAAAATATTACAAATACTACATCTGAGTGGTAATTAATATCAGTCCTGCATAGAGTGAGTCTTTTGTGTATAGGTTCGTACTGAGGTCAAGCTTCCAGTTCTCTATCTGATTGATTGTATTATCAAGAATGTTGGAAGAGAGTACACATCACTTTTTTGTCAAAATATCGTCTCTACGTTCTGCAGTGTCTTTGAACAGGTATTTAAAGTAAATAATTTAATTTGATTAATAGTTTGTTATTGCTGTCTGTTTTTTTTGCATTTTTGTTGTTTAATAGTTTACGACTTTAAATTTGTAGAATTTTAGTTTTTATAAATACATGCAGCATTCAACTTAGTTTTTTGTTTGCTTTACATAGAAGATTTTGTTCAATTGAGAATTTTATAGATTGTTTAAGTTCCATATAAAGCATCATATCACTAAAATTTTATATCTTTAATGTGTAGGTAGATGAAAAAACACGTTCAGAAATGTTTAAACTACGCCAGACTTGGAATGATGTGCTACCACAAAAGAAACTGTATGCCTTGGATGTTCAAATAAAACAACTCGATCCAGCTTGGCCTGTTACAGCTCCTCCGCCTAATAATAGCATTCACCTCAATCCCAAATTCCTAAAGAATGTAAGTCTATGTTACTATATTGCAAGTATGCATCTTTTTTTTCTCTTAAGCTCTTTTAGTAACAATAACTGAAAAATTTAAGAGAAATATTCAATCTTTATCCTACAATGTAAATAATATAAATACTTTTTGAAGCAGACTTGTCTTTTTTGTTCTCTTTTTTGTATTACCCTGTATTCACAAAACCAAAATGTAGTCGTATTCCTCGTATTACTTAACATTAATATAAATGACTTTAAATAAAATAATTTTGTAGGCGCCTACCGGTGTTACCAAAGCAAGTACTGGTAAGATTGTTCCTGTTTCTGGTGGTTCTTCGGTAGATCCAGAAACTCTAAGCATGCAACAGAAACTTATAAACAAACAGAAGGAGTTGCTGGAGCTGCAACAGCGCAAACTTGAGTTAGAACTTCTACAAACCCAAGTTAGACTGCAAGAACAACTAAAAGGAAAAATTGTATCTAGCTCTACGTCAGATACTAAAACTGTCACATCACAGAAAACCACTTCTGCTCATTCTCAGGTAGGTAATTTAGTAATAAAGATGTTTTATGGATATACAACATGAAAATACATTACATATTCATATATCTTCATTCTACAGAATTTACTTTTAAAACCCGGGGTAACTAAAGAATTGTCTCCGACTATAAACGTGAAGCCCTCAACTGGCAGTAATTTAAGAAGCAAATATTCACAGGTTGGTTGAAAATTTTAAGAACTAGAAGTAGATTAAACAGGTTCAGGTCATTCAGAATATAATATATTTTAATTGAAATGTTTTTCAGAGTTTGTCAGCTATGAAAAGTAAGTTACTGCAGCAACAGCAAACCGCATCAGATCAGACTACAACACCACATGTAGCGCCTGTTAATAGCGCTTTGGTAAACGCACAACGACCAACACGAGACCCTCGATTATTGCGCCTTCAGGAAAAGCAGCAGGAAGGGGACCGTCAGCAAGTGTCGGCAACCGAAAATGTAAATTCTAATGTTCATTTAGAATCTAAGTCAAAAACTACTTCACCACAAATAATTCAATCAGAAAATAAAGTTGTTACAAATAAGATGAGTGTTCGAGACAATCGTACCGAACCTCGTTCAGTTAGTAAAAATAAATCCTTTGGTCAGGGAAAAAGTAAAACACTACCAACCCGCTCTTCCTCTCCCATTAAACCCAGCCCTAAGACGAGTGCAACGTCCAAGAAAACAACCTCTAAATTTTCCCACGGCTCTAAATCTTCTACTAGTTCTGCATCTGACTTTTCTGGTAGTTCTAGTTCTATCGATTCTCCTAGTAAAAGTAAAAACGGTTTTTATTCAAAAAATCGATCTCCGAGTAAGTCACCTCTTAAAGCAAAAAAAAAGAGTTTTCTTGTTACGGCAGATAAAGAAAAGTTAGGTCAAAAAAGGGACGATTCTAGCCCTCGCAATAAGAATCCTGAACTTGGATATGTTGCCTCTGAATGTACTGAAATTGTTTGTAATGATAAAAAGAGTGATAAACTGCCCACTGCTATATGTAAAAGTGATAAGGTAATGAAAACTTTCAAAAGTGATTCCTCGAGTATTATCAAGGAACTTAAGCCTTCGGCGAAAAATCGTAATTATATGCGACGTAATCGAGAAGCTTCAATTAGTCCTGAGCCACCGCACGACGTAGATCTTCGGGTTTCCGGTCCACCTGAGAAACATCTTCGTTTACAAGGAGATACATCGGACTGCAAAAGTAAGAATATTTTACCAAATTTCATTTTCGGACCGTTATTTGCAAAATTAACAGTCCATTGAATGTCGTTTTCGATAACATTTAGGAAAGTGATTTTTCAAATAAGTTGTCAGTATGCATTTTTATTAGTTTTTTACACGTTAATAGTTTGACTCTGGCACAGTTGCAATTAAATCATTCAGGGTAAAATAATTTCTTGCACACGAATTGCTTAAAAAAATGTTCCTTTTTTATTTTAATAAACATAATAAAAAACTAGTTCATTCTGCTAACTTTTAAAACAGAATGTCAGGTAAGTTTTAATTTGTAAAAAAGAAGAAGGGTGTTTGTACGTTGAATAGTCTTTGTAATGCTTTTCTGTGCCACTTGGTCACTACTGGGAAAAATGCTTTGAAAATTATTTGTGTTTATTTATTTTGTAGAAGTATTTATAAAGATTATTTTCTAGGTGATAATTTAGATAATCCAGGTATGGACGTAGATCTCAGGCAGTTGCCAGGAATGATTGGCAAAAAACGCCCATCAACCGAAACAGCCGATTCTCCGTCGTTAAAGAAAGCCAAAACAGAACTATTTGATGTGTATGTATCAATAATAAAAATGATACTGTGCAATTATTTTTATTTATGCACTGTATGTTATCTCTTTTGTAAGTCATTTACGGTTTCTATATGAATGTTAATTTTAAATACAGTGTTCCCTAGTAAAAATATACAGGGTGAGGTGTTTATAATAACTAATAATTTTTAATGTAAAGTGGTCAAATGCGTCTAAAGGTAGGTAGATATAGTGTATTAACAAATTATTAAAAGTGGTAAAAAAATGTGATAATGTGATTGCATAGTAATAAAGGGTGGCTGCAAGAGGAAAAGAAAACTACCCTGCTAAAAAATAAACAAATACAACAGTACTTAATGAATTCTAGTGTCATCAATTTCGTAGAAAACCATATAGAAAGATAAATTGTTTAAGCCAGTTACTTGGTGGATTTATAAAACAAGAAAGTGTATTTGAAGATGCGAATAATTTTTAATACACTAAATAAAGACAGTGGTTGTGTCTCTTCATATTGTATGTCCGTACGAATTGAGCTCGGTTGGATTTATTATAATTAATTTGTTTCTTATACAGTTTTTAGAGATTATAGACGCCAAGCTCTGTACATTAACTTAAAATAAAGATTATTAATATTAAAAAGGGAAATTAATTTGCTTCTTGTTGTTAGATTATTTGGCAGTGAAGACACTGATTTACGACAGCTTCCTCCAGTATCGCCTAAGATTGTAGAAAGACCTAAGACGCCTCCACCTCCAATAATTTCGGAAGTAAAGGAATCAAGTCCGCAATTAGTTTTGAGTAGGGACAAGGAATCTCCAAAGAAAACTCATTTGGACTTACTTAGAGCTAAACTTGCAAGTGCCACGCATAGGGACAAATTTGAAAAAATGCAATTTTCTTCAGGTATACAGTTATAAATATTTATTTTCACTTAAATGTGCTTACAACATGTTCTTTTTAGTTGAAAAAGATGATTCCAAAGCCTACGAGGACACCGACATGCGAAAGTTCACTTCTTTAGAAAAAGTGGACAGAATTTTCATATCCCCAGCAGATGAACAATGCATCAAGACGGGAAACATGACGAAAGCTCAAGAAACTGCTTTAATGAATAAAATAATTGCACAAATAGAAACACAAAAACTACGGGAAGCCAAAAGAAAAGAGTCTGAAGCAAGCACTGTTTTACAGCCAATTAGCGACGATGAATTGGATGTTGATGGCGAATTTAGTGGATCCGATATTGAAGATGTTAATAGTGGACATGCTAAATCCGTAGATTATGGTGATAAAGATGACCGAGTGACTCCAGCGTTCAATCAGAGTGATGAAAATTTCTCTAAACAACCCATGAGTATTGATCCTCGAGAGATCAGACGACCAGCTTGGAGAGGAAGGCGAATTCGAGGCACATGGGAAAATTATCCTGGTGGCATAGTTGGTCCATTTAGACCACCGTTTCGAGGTAGGCAAGATCCTTGGATACGTTCATCTAATCCAACAATGCATCCTGGGCCTTGGAGGCCAATGAATTCAGGATATTTAAGATCCCATCCATATGGGGAAAATTTAGGTCATGATGGTTCAGAACAATCTCAGGGTTCTCCAAACGCTTATCCTACTGGGGAAGAAACACCTGGTGACATTGTATTTAGTGAGTCAATTCAGGACGGTGTAAAAACTATTAATATTGACGGTGTTCCAAGAGTGATTAGATTTTATGATGAAACGGCTGTGATTTTTATGAGTTGGGATGATCCTAGAGAAATTTCTTTCCAAGTTGGCAATAGAGGAGTAACGTTCGATGATAAAGACACGTTTGTACTGTCTTTCGGAGATAATTATCGTGAAGTACTCATTGGTGGAAGTCCGCATAAGATCCGATTTGGTGGTCCAACTAAGGAAATATTTATCGACGGTAAAGGTTACGAATGCTATTTTGGTTCACCTGGTATATCGATTGATTTAGATGGGAAAATGGCTCATTTAAAGTTGGATGGCCCTCCACCACAAGTAAAAATAGGAACCACAAAGCGAACTGATTTAGTAGCGGGAAGGATTAACTTAATTGTTGATGCAAAAATTATAATACCCGTCTATCTTGATTGTAAAGTGCAACACTTTGAAGTTAATGGTAAACTTCATAAGCTTAAGTTTATTAACTCGCTTAAAAAAGTGATAATAGACGACATAGTATACCCGATAACGTTTGGAGGCTTACCAAAAGCAGTTATTTTATCAGGCACGAAACGTTTTATAAGATTTTCTGTTTTACCTAAAGGAATTAAGCCAGGAAACGTTGTTATCAAGGATATGGAAAATATTGGCATATACGATTCTAGTCCAAAACCTGAAAATGAAAATAGTCAAGATAGCCTTTCAACTGAACAATCTAAAATTGCCGAAGCTGTTATACCTGCATCTGAACCCAAAAGTCTGCCACTGGGTGTCGAAGATGACGCAGATAGAAATTCAAACGATCCTCAAATATTCCAGAACTTTATTAGTCAACAAAGTTTCAGTAAGTTATTGAAAATTAATTTTACGGATATTTATCATGCAGTTAATTTTTTTTATAGATAATCTTGATCTTCTTTCAAACGTTATGACAACGTCAATGTCTTCGTCGGCAAATGCCAGTAGTTATCAAATCGAAGATAACGATCATCAAACAATTTCGGATAATACAACACACTTAACGTCTACTGAAGAAACTCCAAAACCAATTTTGCCCCCTACTCTTAATATTAACGAACTTTTCCAAAAACTGGTCGCCACTGGTATAGTTACAACAATATCTTCTTCGTTGTCTACTATAAAATCAACCGATGCTGTTACCACTTCTGCTAGTAAAGCACCAGTAACTCCAGCTAAACTGCAAACTAGTAATAAAATTCAAAAATTCCTTGAAGATTCTAAGCCCGTTTATTTTGATAAACCAGAAACTCTGAAAATGTAAGTTGTTAGTTAATACAATTTACTAGTCTTTCAAATGTAATATAACCTTTTTATTTATTTTATTTTTAGGAGACAGCCGTCTTTGATACAAGCCCTATATGTGGGAATGCAATGCAGTAGCTGTGGCATGCGTTTTCCACCGGAACTTAGTATGCACTATAGTCAACATCTCGACTGGCATTTCCGTCAAAATCGAAAGGGAAAGAAAAATATTCGTAAAGCAGCAAGTAGGAAGTGGTATTATTCATTAACTGATTGGAAGAATTTCGAAGAAATTGAAGACATCGAGGAAAGAGGTATATTTATTTGTTTCGTTATTTTTTTTATGATTTGTATGCAATTATTTTCTTTCATTACAGAAAAAAGTTATTTTGAAAACCAAAGTCACGTCGAAGGCAATCCCAATGAAGAGGAGGAAGAAATAGAGATACCTAGTGTGCCGGCTGATAAAGACGTTCAGGATGCATGCTGTGAAGTTTGCAAAGAGAGATTTGAACAGTTTTACAACGAAGAAAAAGAAGAATGGCACTTACGGATGGCCATTAGGGTGGACGGAAAGACATACCATCCTCTATGTCATGAAGACTATTTGGTAAGAAAAAAAAATGGACTTATTCAAATGGAATATTAATTCGATTCTTTCTTTTATTCAGGCTTCTCTGGTGGATCAAACACTTTTGGAAGACAGCAAGTTAAGCATCAGTCATACAGACGAAGAAGAAAGTAAAGATAATATTCCCGGCCTTGAAGTCTCAGAGGAACCTGTCGTTCTTGATGATGACGAGTTAGAGGTGATAGAAGATACTGGTTCTGCTGATTATGAAAAAGAACAAACAAAAGAAGAACCTTCCGAATTAAAAGAAGAAGATGTAGAGAAACAGGAAGAGAATGCTGAAGAGGAGGATGATGATGATGATGTTATTATACATGAGGTTATACCTGAAAAAATTGTCGTGGATGACGATGATGACGAAGAACTACCTCTTGAAGAAATATCAGCAGAGAAAAAACCTATTGTCGTGAAAGAGGAAATTATTGATGATGGATTTGTTGATGTGGAGAATGGAATCTTGCAAATAAAGTCTGCTGGGACAGTGAAGATTAAATCAGAACCAATTGATCCTGGTAAATCCCTTATAACTACATACATATAAATACTTTTTTATTTATATTTCTGTATTATTATATTTAATTTATTTTATTTAAAACTCTTATTAGATGAATTAGTGGTAGAGGACGAGCTGGAAGAAGAAAGGCCGTGCAGTTCCCAAGGCAATATTGAATTTAAACCTTCAATTGATGGAAACGTTGAATACAACACTACAACCATTCCAACAACGAATACGTCTATAGCCGGAAAAATAAAAATCAATATCAGTAAACCCATAGTGACTACAGCCCTAATTAAAGAAACTAAAGAGTCTGTTCTCGACGTCAATACCGAGTGTATTCTCAGCGGCCATGAAATATGTATCGATCCGAGTCAGCCATTACCACCCGGAGAAGAACCGGTACAATTAAACGTTAAACCGGCGTTACAAGGAGTGTACCTGAAGAAACTACCAACGGTTAAAAAAGGTACGGAACTGACGGGTTTATGTTCAATAATGTGATTGTTAGTGTTAATTAAAAGCGACAAGAATAATTATTTGTGGTGCCAGGTTGAGTGTTGTTTTTATAAGTAATGTATATAATAAATTTAAATGAATGTGGCGTGCACATGAGCAGAAAGAAAGGACATTCCAAAATGTAAATAGAAAAGTTATTTATGTAAATATTTTTTGTTATCTGTACGAAAATGTATTATGTCTTTTCAATTATAAAAGTTGTAACTTATTTAATAAAACCATTACTTTTACAGGCTCTTTGGTTGAGTTAAATTTCAGTGTTGTACTATTTCTGTTTTAAGTTATAATTATTATATAAGTACCTTCATAATAAAAGTTTTGTTTCCTTTTTAACATAATAAATCGACTATTAATCCTATAATGCTACAGTTATTTATGAAATCAATTGTAAGAAAGCATTTTATGTCTATATTAAATACCTAATAATAAATAACTATTATTACTATTTAGTTCAGTAATCAGCAATTTTTAAAAATTGATATTTCATTGCAAATCGTTTTTATCGAAATATTAAACGATAAATAAAATGATTTGTTATCTGCACATGTGTTTTATTTCCTATTTGCAACGAATGTAATATTTTTTTGGTACTAAAATAGCGTTAATGATATAACATACGAGTGACTATTTTTTGAAATAGGTTTTGTAATGAAAGTAAACGTGATAAAATGATCGTAGTGCGCTTTGTTGTTTTTATCAAATTTTTGTTTTTATTATTTAAAATGCAAGTAGCATACACCTACAGAAATGTACAAAGCTCACATTAAATTCCAAGAAATTCCAATTAGTTATATAGTCATTTCAGTGTTATACATGAAAGTATTAATAATACCTTTTTATTGCAAAGTTTTTAAATTAATATGGTGATTGTTTCTGTTTAATCTTACCTGTATGGTAAATATATTAAAAGAAAACATTTATTATCTGTTGGTTAAATAAATGTCTCTGTAGAATTACAGGGATTTATTTTGGGCGATAATATTGGTATTAAACTAATTATATAATGAGCCGGATAGTGATAAAAAAATTGTTAATCAGGTATTCAATTTCTAATAATTATGAATATTGGTAATGTAGGCTTTTCATTGAACATTTCTAAAAAATGAAGTTTGCGTAAATGCATTTTTTATATTTTATATCAAGAACATCAAAAAAATTGTAAAGAGAACGTTGCACAGAATGGGTTCCGCGTAACTGTTAACTGTGTAATTTCAATTATAATATGCTAAGTTTTATTTCAATTTTATCGAATTATTATTATCATCATTATATAAGTGTACCTTCTTTTTTGTTACTATTTTTATTTAGTAGATGACAAATGTAAATGCCTTGCATTGCTAGACAAAAAATATAATTCTATTAATAAAATCCTACGAGGCGATGTCTCTGTTCTTCAACGCCCGTTGATCTCCGTTTCGCGTATGAAAGAAAAGTATAATTCAGTTTATTGTATTAAACTAAACGAAAAAACAAATGCTATTGAACTGTAAAAATTTAAATTCAAATGTGAAGAACCTTTGCAGCAAAGTTAAAAGTGAAAAAAAAAACCCGTGGTATACCTGATATATGTAGCTATTTCATTCTGATATTTAAAATTATTTAAATATACAATAATTTAAATTTATGGTTAGTTCAAACAATTGTTGTTTTTAATCGCTATCTTTAATTTTATGTATTATTATAGCCGTTTTTATTTCCATTCTCTTTTATGAAAATATGTACTTATTTGACCATTTACCTCGTTTTGTCAGTATGTTAATTTTAAGTAATACATTTAGATTACTGAAAGCTAAACGATTTGTTTGTTTCAGAACACAATATTGTAGGTACATTTGCGTATACAAATTTACATATTTCTTTGGACACTTTTTTACCTGCAGATTGTGTTCCGATCGGGTCATTCTAATCACAGTTTGTAGTTCTTATTGGGTCGTATTTTTTATAGACGATGATTTGAAACATTCTTGATGTCGAATATAAAGTTCGGTTGCTTATTTTATGTATTGTGGTAGAATTCGCTATACATCTCAGTAGAAAGCGTCAAATAAAAACAAAAAATTTAGTACAAAAGAAAAATAACAATAAAGTCGCTATTCTCTTTATTGTTTTCTATTCTAATGGTAATAAATTATTTTCGATAGTGATTGCAGTAAATTAATATCATATAATACTTATTATTTATTTTGTGTCCCAAAGTTAAGTACCAAAATTGATTTATTAACAGGACTGGGTAAGTCACTTTTACTATATATACATAGGTCTAATTTGCGGGAAATAACATATTTACCTTATCGTTTTAAAATTAAAAAAAGGATTAAGTAAACAAATTTTCTTATGATCAA